>NW_027203042.1:0-114997 GCF_024711535.1 Dipodomys merriami
GAGGGATTGGGTGAGTGTGAGTGTTCGGGAGAGGGTGAAGGTCAGGGTGTGGGTGAGAATTAGTTTACGGAATAGTGTTAGGGTGACAGTGAGTGTTAGGGTTAGGGTGAGGGTTAGGGTTAGGGTTAGGGTGAGTGTTAGGGTTAGGGTTAGGGTTAGGGTTAGGGTCAGTGTTAGGGTTAGGGTTAGGGTGAGTTTGAGGGTTCGGTTGAGTGTGAGGGTTAGAATGTGTGTGAGGGTTAGGTTTCAGCTGAGTGTTAGGGGGATGGTGAGGGTTAGGGTTAGGGTTAGCTTTAGGGTTAGGGTGACGGTTACATTGAGGGTTAGGGTTAGGGTGAGTGTTAGGGTTAGGGTGATGTTTAAGTTGAGGTTGAGTTTTAGGTTGTGGGTGAGAGTTAGGGTTAGGGTGAGGATTGTGGTTAGGGTTAGGGTTAGGGTTATGGTGAGTTTAAGGGATAGGGTGAGGTTTAGTGTGAGGTTGAGGGTTATGGTTAGTGTTAGGGTTAGGGTGAGGGTTAGGCTTTGGGTGCGGTTTAGGGTGACAGTTAGGGTTAGGGTGAGTGTGAGGGTGAAAGTTAGGGTTAGGGTTAGGGTTAGAGTTAGGGTGAAGGTGAGAGTAGGGTTAGAATTTGGATTAGCGTTATGGTTAGAGTTACGGTGAGGGTGAGCGTTAGGGTTAGGATTAGAGTTAGGCTGAGAGTGAGGGTGAGGTTCAGTGTTAAAATTAGGGTTAGGGTTAGGGTTAGAGTGAGTGTTAGGGTTAGGGTGAGGATGAGGGTTCGGGTGAGCGTTCGGGTTAGGGTGTGGGTTAGTGTTAGGTTTATTGTGAGGGTTAAAGTTGCGGTGAGGGTTAGGGTGAGGGTGAGGGTGAGGGTGAGGTTTTGGGTTAGGGTGAGGGTTAGGGTTAGGTTTATGTTTAGGGTGTGGTTAGGATGAGGGGTAGGATTAGGTTTAGGGAAAGGTTGGGGTTAGTGTGAGGTTTAGGGTTAGCCTTAGAGTTAGGGTTAGTATGAGGATAAAGGTTAGGGTAAGGTTTATGGTGAAGGTGAGTGTTTGGGTGAGGATGAGGGTTCGGGTGAGGGTGAGGGTAAGGGTGTGTGTTGGGATTAGGGTTAGGGTTTGGTTAGGGTGAAGGTGAGGGTTAGGGTGAGGGTGAGGTTTAGGGTTAGTGTTAGGGTGATGGTGAGGTTTAGGGTTAAGTTGAGGTTTAGGTTTACTGTGAAGGTTAGGTTTAGGGTTAGAGTTAGGGTTCATGTGATGTTAAAGGATGGGTTAGGGTTAGGGTGAGGTTGAGTGTTAGGGTTAGGATTAGGTTTTGGTTTTGGGTGAGCGTGAGGGTGAGTGTTAGTGTTTGTGTTAGGGTTAGGGTAAGGCTGAGGTCGAGGGTGAGGTTGAGGGTAAGGTTTAGGTTTAGGGTTAGGGTTAGGTTGAGGACTAGGTTGAAGGTGAGGTTTAGGGTGAGAGTGAGGGTGAGGGTGAGGGTTTTGGTTAGGAAAGGGTTAGGGTTATTGTTAGGGTAAGGTTTAAGTTGAGGTTGAGTGTTAGTTTGAGGGTTATTGTTAGGGAGAGGATTGGGGTTAGAGTTAGATTTAGGGGTAGGGTTAGGGTGATGTTTAAGGTGAAGGTAAGGGTTAGGGTGAGGGTTAGGGTTCGGTTGAGAGTGAGGGTTAGTGTGTGGGTGAGGGTTAGGGTTAGGGTGAGGTTTAGGGTGACGGTGAACTTTAGGGTGAGTGTGCGGGTTAGGGTTAGTTTTCGGGTGAGTGTTAGGGTTTTGGTTAGGGTGAGGGTGAAGTGTTGGGTGATGGGTAGATTTTGGGTTAGGGTGAGGTTTACTGTTAATGTGAGGATTAGGGTTAGGGTTATGGTTAGGTTTAGTGTGAGGATAAGTGCTAGGATGAGGGTTAGGGTGAGGGTGAGGGTTAGGGTTAGCGTTAGGGATAGGTTGACGGTTAGGTTGAGGGTTAGTGTTAGGGTAAGGTTTAGGGTGAGGGATAAAGTGAGGGTTAGGGTTAGGTTGATGTTTAGGTTGAGGGTGAGGTTTAGGGTGAGGGTGAGGGTTCGGGTGAGGTTTTGGGTTCGGTTGAGGAAGAGGGTTAGGTGTGGGTGAGGGTTAGGGTTCATGTGAGTTTTAGGGTGACGGTGAGGGTTAGGGTGAGTGTGAGGGTGAGGGTTCAGTTTATGATTAGGGTGAGGGTTAGCGTTAGGGTTAGGGTTAGGGTGAGGGTTAGGGTGAGGGGTAGGTTTAGGGTTAGGGTGAGGGTTAGGTTTAGTGTGAGGGTTATGGTTATGTATAGGGTTTGTGTTAGTGTGAGGATAAGTGTTAGGGTGATGGTTAGGTTGAGGGTCAGGGTTAGGGTTAGTCTTAGGATTAGGGTTAGTGTTAGCATGAGGGTGAGGGTGGGGGTGAGGGTTTCGGTTAGGTAAGGGATTGGGTTAGGGTGAGGATTAGGGTGAGGGTGAGGGTTAGACTGAGGGTGAGGTTAGGGTTAGGGTGAGTGATAGGGTTGGGGTTACGGTGAGGGTTAGGTTTAGGGTGATGTTTATTTTGAGGGTGAGGGTTAGAGTAAAGTTGATGGTTCGGGTGTGGGAGAGGGTTCGGGTGGGGGGTGAGGGTTAGTGTATGGGTGAGGGTTAGGGTTAGGGTGAGGGTTATGGTGAGTGTTAGTGTTAGGGTTAGTGTTAGGGATAGGGTTAGGGTTAGGGTGATATTTAGGGTGAGGGTGAGGTTTAGGGTTAGGGTGAGGGTGAGGGTGATGGTCAGGGTTAGGTGTAGTGTTAGGGTTAGGGTTAGGGTTAGAGTGAGTGTGCACGTGAGGGTGAGGTTTCGGGATATGTGGAGTGGTAGGGTGTGGTTGAGGGTTACGGTTAGAGTGAGGATTAGGGTTAGGGTTAAGGTTAGGGTTATAGTGAGCTTTAGAGTTAGAGTGAGGTTTAGGGTGAGGGTGAGGTTTAGGGTTAGCAATAGTGTTAGGTTGAGGATTAGGGTAAGGTTTAGTTTTAGGGATAGGTTGAGGGTGAGTGTTAGGTTTAGGATTAGGATTAGGGTTAGAGTTTTGGTGAGGCTGAAGGTGAGGGTTAGTGTTAGGATTAGGTTTAGGGTTAGGGTTACAGTTATTGTTAGGGTTAGGGTTAAGTTGAGTTTGAGTGTGAGGGTTCGCATTAGGGTTATGGTTAAGATTAGGGTAAGGGAGGGGGTGAGGTTACGTTTAAGATTAGGATTAGGGTGTGTGTGAGGCTGAGGGTGAGTGTGAGAGTGAGGGTGAGGTTTAGGATGAGCGTTAGGGTGAGGGGTAGGGTTAGGGTTAGGGTGAGGGTTATAGTGAGGGTTAGGGTGAGGGTTAGGTTTAGGGTTAGGGTTAGGTTTCGGGTTAGGGTGAGGGTTAGAGTTAAGGTGAAATTTAGGTTGAGGTTTAGGGGTAGGGTTAGGGTGAGGTTTAGTGTTAGGTTGAGGGTTAGGGTTAGGGTTAGGGTGAATTATCGTGTTAGGTTTAATGTTATTGTGAGGGTTAGGGTTAGGATTAGTGTTAGGTGTTGGGTTTCAGTTATTTTTAGGGTTACGATTAGGTTTAGGTTGAGGTGAGGGTGATGGTTAGCATTAGGTTTTTGGTTAGTGTTAGGGTGAGTGAGGGGGTGAGGGTTAGGTTTAGGATTAGGATTAGGCTTAGGGTTAGGATGAGGCTGAGGTTGAGGGTTAATGTTAGGATGACGATTAGGGTTAGGGTTAGGATGAGGGTTAGCGTGAGGGGTAGGGTTAGGGTTAGGGTGAGGATTAGGGTGAGGGTTAAGGTGAGGGTTAAGATTAGGGTTAAGTTTGGAGTTAGGGTGAGGGTTAGGGTTAGGGTGAAGTTTAGGGTGACGGTGAGGGTTAGAGTGAGGGTGAGGTTGAGGTTGAGGGTTAGGGTAAGGGTGAGAATGAGGGTGATGGTGACAGTTATTGTTAGGGTTAGGGTTAGGGTGAGTGTGAGGGTTAGGGTTAGGATTAGGGTTTGATTAAGGTTTAGGCTGATTGTGAGGGTGAGGGTGAGGGTTAGGGTTAGGATTAGGGTGAGGGTTAGGTTTAGTGTGATGGTTAGGGTGAGAGTGAGGTTGAGGGTCAGGTTTAGGGTGACTGTGACAGTGAGGGTGTGGGTTAGGTTTAGGGTGAGTTTTAGGTTTAGGGTTAGGTTTATTGTTAGGCTTAGGGTTAGGGTTAGTGTAAGAGTGAGGTTTAGGGTTAGGGTTAGGGATAGGTTTAGGTTTAGCGTGAGGGCTACCGGGAGGGTGAGGTTTAGGGTGAGTGTGAGGGTTAGGGTGAGCGTAAGGTTTACAATTTGTGTTAGGGTTATGGTAAGGGTGAGTGTGACGTTGAGGGTGAGGGTGAAGTTTAGGTTTAGGGTTAGGGTTAGGGTGAGGTTGAGGTTGAGGGTTAGGGTTAGGATTAGGGTTAGGGTTAGGTTTAGGCTGAGAGTGACGGTGAGTGTGTGGGTGAAGGTTAGGAATAAGGTTAGGGTTAGGGTTAAGGTGAGGGCTAGGGTGAGGGTGAGGGTTAGAGTGAGAATGAGGGTGAAGGTGAGGGTTTGGGTTAGGTATGAGTTAGTGTTATTGTTAAGGTGAGGATTAGGTTGAATGTGAGGGAGAGTGTGAGGTTTAGGGTTAGGGTGAGGGTTAGGATTAGAGTTAGGGTGAGGGTTAGGGTTAGGTTTAGGGTTAGGGTGAGGGTTAGTGTTAGGGTGAGGGTTAGGGTTAGGGTTAGGTTTAGGGTCAGGTTGAGGGTAAGGTTTAGGTTGAGGGTTAGGGTGAGTGTGAGGGTTAGGGTTAGGGTGAGGTTGAGCATTAGCGTGTGGGTGAGTTTGAGAGTTAGGTTGAGGATTAAGGTGATGGTGAGGCTTAGGGTGACTGTGAGAGTTAGGGATATGTTTAGGTTGAGGGTTAGTGTTAGGGTAAGGGTTAGGGTTAGGGTGATGTTAAGGGTGAGGTTTAGGATTTGGGTTCGGTTGAGGGTCAGGGTTAGTGTGAGGGTTAGTGTTAGTATTAGGGTTAGTGTTAGGTTGAGGGAAAGTTTTAGGGTGTGTGTTAGGTTGAGGGTAAGCGTTAGGCTTAGCATTAGGGTTAGGGTGAGGGTGAGGTTAGTGTTAGGATCAGGGTTAGGTTTAGGGTGAGGATTATTGTTAGGGCTAGGATAAGGGTTAGGGTTAGTGTGAGGGTGAGGGTTAGCGTTAGGGTTAGGGTTAGGGTGAGGGTGAGGGTGAGTGTTAGAGTTAGGGTTAGGGTTAGGTTTAGGCTGAGTGTGAAGGTGAGGGTGAGTGTAAGGATTAGTGTTAGGGTTAGGGTGAGGGTTAGGGATATCGTTAGTGTTAGGTTGAGGGTGATAGTTAGGGTGAGGGTTAGGTTTAGGGTTAGGGTGAGGGTTAGTTTTAGTGTGAGGATTAGGGTTAGGGATAAGTTTGGGTTAGTGTGAGGTTAAAGTTTAGGGTGAGGGTTTGGGTGAGGGTGAGGGTTAGGGTTAGGGTAAGGTTTAGGGAGAGTGTTAGTGTTAGCATTAGGGTTAGGGTTAGGGTTATTGTTAGGGGTAGGGTCAGGTTTAGGGTGAGTGTGAGGGTGAGGGATAGCATTAGGGTTAGTGTTAGGGTGAGGATGAAGTTGAGTGTTAGGGTTAGAGTTAGGGTTAGGCTGAGGGCGAGGGTGGGGGTGAGGGTAAGTGTTAGGGTTAGGGTTAGGGTGAGGGGTTAAGTGAGGGGTAGGGTAGGGTTAGGGTGAGGGTTAGGTTTAGGATGAATGTGAGGGTTATGGTTAAGATTAGGGTTAGGTTTAGGGTTAGGGTGTAGTTGAGGGTGAGAGTGAGGGTTAGGGTTAGGTTTAGGGTTATGGTGAGGGTAAGGTTGGGGGTGAGGTTTAGGTTAGGGTGAGGGTTAGGTTTAGCGTTATGTTTAGGGTGAGGCTTAGGCTGAGTGTTAGGTTTAGGGTTGAGGGTAAAAGTTAGGGTGAGGGATAGGGAGAGGTTGAGGATGAGCGTGAGGATGATGGTGAGGGAGAGGGTTTTGGTTAGGTTAGTGTTAGGGTTAGGATTATGGTGAGGATTAGTGTGAGGGTTAGGTTTAGGTTGAGGCTTAGGGTTAGGGTGAGTGTTAGGGTTAGGTTTAGGGTGAGGGTTAGGGTTAGGGTGATGTTTAGGGTGAGAGTTACGGTGACAGTGAGGGTGAGAGTTTGGGTGAGGGTGAGGGTTAGGGTTAGTGTTAGGGTGAAGGTTAGGATTAGGGTTAGGGTTAGGGAGAGGGTTAGTGTGAGTTGTAGGTTTCAGGTTATGGTGAGGGTTATGGTTAGTGTGAGGGTTAGGGTTAGGTTTAGGGTTAGTGTGAGGATAAGGCTTAGGGTTAGGGTTAGATTGAGGGTGAGGTTTAGGTTTAGCGTTAGTTTTAGGGTGAGTTTTAGGGTTAGGGTGAGTGTTAGGGTTAGGGTTAGTGTTAGAGTTAGGGTGAGGGTGAGGGTGAGGGTGAGGGTTAGGTTTAGGTTTAGGTTTAGGGTTAGGGTTAGAGTTAGGGTGAGGGTGAGGGTGAGGTGGAGGTTTAGGTTTAGGGTGAGGGGTAGAGTGAGAGTGAGGTTTAGGTTGAGGGTTAGGGTTAGATTTTGGGAGATGTTTAGGTTGAGGGTGAGGGTTAGGGTGAGGTTTCGGGTTCAGGTTCAGGTTCGGTGAGGATGAGGGTTAGGGTGTGGGTGAGGGTTAGGTTTCGAGTGAGGTTTAGGGTGACGGTGAGGATTAGGGTGAGGGTGAGGTTTAGGGTTAATGTTATTGTTAGGGTGAGGGGTAGCGTTAGGGTTAGGGTTAGGGAGAGGGTTAGGGTTTATGATAGGGTTAGGCTTAGCGTGAGGTTTAGGGTTAGTGTGAGGGTTAGGATTATGTTTAGGGTTATTGTTAGTGTGAGGATAAGGTGTAGGGTGAGGGTGAGGGTTAGGGTTAGGATTAGGGTTTGGGTAAGGTTTATAGTGAGGGTTAGAGTTAGGGTGAGTGTTAGGGTTAGGGTTAGGGTGAGTGTTATTGTTAGGGTTAGGGTTAGGGTTACGCTTAGTGTTATTGTTAGGGTTAGGGTTAGGGTGAGGGTGAGGGTGAGGTTTAGCGTTAGGGTTAGGGTTAGGGTGAGGGTGAGGGTGAGTGTTAGTTTTAGCGTCAGGGTGAGGGTTGGAGTGAGGGGTAGGTTAGTGTTAGGGAGAGGGTTAGGGTGAGGGTTAGAGTTAGGTTTAGTATGAGGATAAAGGTTAGGGTGAGGGTTCGGGTTAGTGTTAGCGTTAAGGTTAGGGTTAGGGTGAGGGTTAGGGTTAGGGTGATATTTAGGGTGAGGTTGAACGTTAGGGTGAGGGTGAGGTTGAGAGTGAGGGTGACGGTGACGTTGAGGGTTAGTTTTAGGGTGAATGTGAGGGTTATGTTTAAGATTACGGTTAGGTTTAGGGTTAGGGTGAAGTTGAGGGTGAGGGTGAGGGTTAGGGTTAGTGTGAGGGTTAGGATTAGTTTGAGGGTTAGGGTGAAGGTGAGTTTGAGGGTGAGGTTTAGGGTGAAGGTGATGGTGAGTGTGAATGTTAGGATTAGACTTAGGGTTAGGTTTAGGGTTAGGGTTAGTGTTAGGTTGAGGGTGAGGGTGAGGGTAAGGGTTAAGGTTCACGTTAGGGTGAGTGTTGGGGTTAGAGTTAGGGTAAGGATTAGTTTTAGGCTTAGGGTTAGGTTGAGGTTTAGGGTTAGGGTTAGGATTAGGGTGAGCTTTAGGGTTATGGTTAGGGTGAGGGTGAGGTGTAGGTTTAGGTTTAGGGTAAGGTTTAGGGTTATGGTGAGTGTTAGGGTTAGGTTTAGGGTTAGGTTGAGGGTGAAGGTGAGGGTTAGGGTTAGGGTTAGTTTTAGGGTGAGGGTTAGAGTGTGGTGAGGGTTCGGATTAGTGTGAGCGTCAGGGTGTATGTGAGGGTTAGGGTGAGGTTGAGGATCAGGGTTACGTTTAGGTTGAGGCTTAGTGTTAGGGTTAGGTTCAGGCTTAGGGTGAGAGTTAACACGAGGTCTAAGGTTAGAATTAGGGTGAGGGTTAGTGTTAGTGTGAGTGTTAGGGTTAGGTTCAGACTCAGTTTTAGTGCATGGTTAAAGGTTAGGCTGAGGGTTAGGGTGAGGGTGAGTGTTAGGGTTATCGTTAAGGTTAGGGTGAGTGTTAGTGTGAGGGTTAGGTTTAGTGCGAGGGTTATGGTGAGGGTAATGTTTAGAGTGAGGGTGAGGGTTAGGGTGAGGAAGAGGCTTAAGGTTATATTTAGGGTTAGGGTTAGGGTTAGGGTGAGGGATAGGGTTAGTGTGAGGGTTAGTGTTAAGTTTAGGGTTAGGGTTAGTGTGAGGTTAAAGTTTGGGATGAGGGTTAGTGTGAAGGTGAGGGTTAGGGTGAGGATTAGGGTGTTGGTTAGGGTTAGGTTGAGGGTTGGGTTTAGTTATAGGATGAGGGTTAGGGTGAGGGTGAGTGTTAGGGTTAGGATTAGGGCCAGGGTGAGGGCTAGGCTGAGGGTGAGGGTTTGGTGAGGGTGAGCGAGAGGGTTAGTGTTAGGGTCAGCATGAGGTTTAGGGTGAGGGTGAGTGTTAGGGTTAGAATTAGGGTCAGGGTTAGGGTTAGGCTGTGGGTGAGGGTTTGGTGAGGGTGAGTGAGAGGGTTAGGGTTAGGGTTAGGATGAGTGTTAGTGTTAATGTTAAGGTTAGGGTGAGGGTGAGGTTGAGTGTGAGGGTTAGGGTGAGGGTGAGTGTGAGAGTTAGGGTTAAAGTTGGGGTTAGGGTTAGGGTTAGGGTGAGGTTCGGGTTAGGTTTAGGATTAGGGTTAGCGTTTGGGTTAAGCTGATTCTGAGGGTGAGTTTGAGGGTTTTAGGGTTATTCTGAAGTTGAGGGTGAGAGTTAGCGTTAAAGTTAGGGTGAGGGTTAAGGTGAGGGCTAGGGTGAGTGTAAGGGTTTCAGTTAGGTAAGTGTTAGGGTTATTGTTAGGGTGAGGTTTAGGTTGAGTGTGGGGGTTAGGGTGAGGTTTAGGGTTAGGGTGAGGGTTAGCGTTAGAGTTAGGTTGAGGGTTAGGTTTAGGGTGATGTTTAGGGTGAGGGAGAGGGTTAGGGTGAAGGTTAGATTTCGGGTTCAGGTGAGGATTAGTTTATGGGTGAGGGTTAGGGTGAAGGTTAAGGTGACGGTGAGGGTTAGGGTGAGGGTGTGGTTTAGCGTTATGTTTAAGGTGACAATTAGGGTTGAGGTTAGGGTTAGGGTGAGGGTTTGCCTGAGGGTTAGGGTTAGGGTTAGTGTGAGGGTTAGGGTTAGGGTTAGTGTGAGGATAAGGGTTATGTTGCGGGTTAGGAAGAGGGTGAGGGTGAGGGTTAGCTTTAGGGTTATTGTGAGGTTTAGGGAGAGGGTGAGGGTTATGGTGAGGGTTAGGGTTAGGGTGATGTTTAGGGTGATGTTGAGGGTGAGGGTGAGGTTTGGGGGTGAGGGTGAGGGTTAATGTGAATGTGAGAGTGAGGGTGAGGCTGAGGGTTAGCGTTAATGTTAAGGTTAGGGTGAGGGTTTGGTTTATTGTTAGAATTAGGGCTAGGGTTAGGTTTAGGATGAGGGAGAGGCTGAGGGTTAGTGTTAGGGTTAGGATTAGTGTTAGGGTTAGGTTGAGGGCTAGGGTGAGGGTGAGGGTTAGGGTTAGGGTGGTTTAGGGTGAGTGTTAGTGAGGGTTAGGCTGAGGGCGAGGATGGTGTTGAGTGAAAGGGTTAGGGTTAGGGTGAGGGTTAGGGATAGGGTGATGTTTAGGATGAGGGTTAGGGTGAGGGTTAGGGTTCGGTTTCAGGTGAGGGTTAGGGTGTGGGTGAGGGTTAATTGTAGGGTGAATTTTAGGGTGAGAGTGAGGGTTAGGGTGAGGGTGAGGGTTAGGCTTATGTTTAGGTTGAGAGTTAGAGTTAATGTGAGGGTTATGGTGAGGGTTAGGGTGAGGGGTAGGGTTAGGGTTAGGGTGAGGTTTAGGGTTAGTGTTAGGGTTAGTTTTAGGGTTAGTGTTATTGTGAGGATAAGGGTTATGGTGAGTGTTAGGATTAGGGTGAAGTTTAGGTTTTGTCTTTGGGTTAGTGTGATGTTTAGGGTGAGGGTTAGGGTTAGGGTTAGGGTAAGGGTAAGGGTAAGGTTTAGGATTAGGTTTAGGGTTAGGATTAGGCCTTGGGTGAGGGTGAGGGTGAGATTGAAGGTTATGGTTAGTGTGAGGGGTAGGATTAAGGTTAGGATTAGGTTGAGGGTAAGGTTTACGCTGAGGGTTTGGGTGAGGGTGAGGGTTAGATTTAGGATTAGGGTGAGTGTGAGGGTGAGGTTGAGGGTCAGAGTTAGTTTGAGGGTTAGGTTTAGGCTGAGGGCTAGATTGAGGGTGAGGGTTAGGGTTAGCATTAGGGTTAGTGTTAGGTTTAGGGTGAGGGTTAGGCTTTGGTTAGCGTTAGGTTGAGAGTGAGGGTGAGGGTTAGGGTTCAGTTGAGGGTTAGGGTTAAGGCTAGGGGTAGGGTGAGGGTGAGCGTTAGGGTGAGGGTGAGAGGGAGGGTGAGGGTGAGGTTTCTTTTAGGTAAGGGTAAGAGTTAGGGTGAGGTTTAGGGTGATGATGAGGGTTAGGTTGAGTCTTAGGTTTAGCGTGAGGGTTAAGGTTGGGGTTAAGTTGAGAGTTAGGGTTAGGTTGATGTTTAGGTTGAGGGTGAGGTATAGGGTCAGGGTGAGTGTTCGGATGAGGATGAGGGTTAGGGTGTGGGTGAGGGTTAGGGTTCAGTTTATGATTAGGGTGAGGGTTAGCATTAGGGTTAGGGTTACGGTGAGGGTTAGTGTGAGGGTAGGGTTAGGGTTCAGTTTATGATTAGGTTTAGCGTTAGGGTGAGGGTTAGGGTGAGGGTACGGTTAGGGATAGTGTGAGGGTTAGGGTTAGTGTGAGGGTTAGGGTTATGTATAGGGTTAGTGTTATTGTGAGCATAAGGGTTAGGGTGAAGGTTAGGGTGAGGGTGAGGATTAGGGTTAGGGTATGGGTAAGGGTTACAGTGATGTTTAGGGTGAGGGTCAGGGTTAGGGTTATCATTTGGGTTAAGGTTAGTGTGAGGGTGAGGGTGAAGGAGAGGTTGAGGGTTTCAGTTTGGTAAGGGATAGGGTTAGGGTGAGGATTAGGGTGAGGATGAGGGTTAGATTGAGGGTGAGGGTTAGTGTTAGGGTGAGGGTTAGGGTTGGGGTTAGGGTGAGGCTTTAGGTTTAGGGTGATGTTTAGGTTGAGGGTGAGGGTTAGGATGAGGGTAACGGTTCATGTGAGGGTGAGGGTGAGGGTGGGGGTGAGTGTTAGTGTGTAGGTGAGTGTTAGGGTTCGGGTGAGTTTTAGGGTGATGGTGTTAGGGTGAGGGTGAGGGTTCGGTTAGGGTTAGGATTAGGTTTAGGGTTAGTTTTAGGGTTAGGGTTAGCGTGAGGTTTAGGGTGAGGGGTAGGGTTAGGATTAGGGTGATGGTTAGGGTTATTGTGAGGGTTAGGTTTAGGTGTAGGGTTAGGGTTAGTGTGAGGATGAGGTTTAGGGTGAGGGTGTGTGTTAGGGTTAGCGTTAGGGTTAGGGTGAGGGTTATGGTGAGGGTTAGTGTTAGTGGTAGGGTTAGGGTGATATTTAGGGTCAGGGTGAGGGTTAGAGTTAGGGTTAGGGTTAGGGTGAGGGTGAGGGTGAGGGTTAGGCGTAGGGTTAGTGTTAGGGTTAGGCTTAGAGTGAGTGTGAACTTGAGGGTTCGGGTTCGTGTGAGGTTGAGTGTTAGGGTGTCATTGAGGGTTACAGATAGGGTGAGGATTAGGGTTAGGGTTAGGGTTAGGGTTATAGTGAGGTTTAGAGTTGGAATGAGGTTTATGGTGAGGGTGAGGTTTAGGGATAGCAATAGGGTTAGGTTGAGGATTAGGGTGAGGTTTACGTTTAGCGATAGCGTGAGGGTGAGGGTTAGGGTTAGGATTAGGTTTAGGGTTAGGGATACAGTTATTGTTAGGGTTAGGGTTAGCATTAAGTTGAGTGTAAGTGTGAGGGTTAGCATTAGGGTTATGGTTAGGATTAGGGTGAGGGAGGGGGTGAGGGTTAGGTTTAAGATTAGGTTTAGGGTTTATGTTAAGCTGAGGGTGAGCGTGAGGGTGATGGTGAGGGTTAGGGTTAGGGTGAGTGTTAGGTTTATGGTTAGAATGAGGGTTAGTTTGAGGGTAGGGTTAGGGTTAGGGTGAGGGTTAGGTTGAGGGTTAGATTTAGGGTTAGGGTGAGGGTGAAGTTTAGGGTGAGTGTTAGGGGTAGGCTTAGTGTGAGGTATAGTGTTAGGGTGAGGGTTAGGGTGAGTTATAGTGTTAGGTTTAGGGTTAGTGTGAGGGTTAGGGTTAGGATTAGGATTAGGTTTAGGGTTTCAGTTATTGTTAGGTTTAGGGTTAGGGTTAGGTTGAGGTGAGGGTGAGGGTTAGCATTAGGGTTACGGTTAGTGTTAGGTTGAGTGAGGGTGTGAGGATTAGGTTTAGGATTAGGGTTAGTGTTAGGGTTAAGCTCAGGCTTAGGTGAGGGTGAGGGTGAGGATTAGGGTTAGGTTGAGGATTAGGGTTAGGGTTAGAATGAGGGTTAGGGTGAGGGGTAGGGTTAGGGTTAGGCGGAGTGTGAGAGTGAGTGTGAGGGTTAGGGTTACGGTTATGGTGAGGGTTAGGGTTAATGTGATGTTCAGGGTGAAGATGAGAATTAGGGTGACGGTGAGGGTTCATAAGAGGGTTAGGGTTAGGGTGTGGATGAGGTGTAGGCTTAGGGTGAAGGTTAGGGTGATGCTGAGTGTTAGGGTGAGGGTTAGTGTTAGGGTTAGTGTTAGGGTGAGGGTAAGTATTAGGGTGAGGGTTAGGGTGAAGTTGAAGTTTAGGGTTAGGGTTAGGGTGAGGGTTAGGGTTAGCGTTAGGGTCAGGGTAAGGCTTAGATTGAGGGTTAGGTTGAGGGTGAGGTTTAGGGTTAAGGGGAGGGTTAGGTTTAGCAATAGGGTTAGGGTGAGGGTAAGGTTAGGGTGAGGTTTCGGGTTAGGGTTATGGATAGGGTGAGGAATAGGGTTATGGTTAGGTTTAGGGTGAGGTTTAGGCTGAGGTGTAGTGTTAGGGTTAGTGTGAGGGTTAGGTTTACTGTTAGGATTAGGATTAGGTTTAGGTTTAGGGTGAGGTCAGGCTTAGGGTGAGGGTTAGGGTTAGGGTGATGTTGAGGGTAAGAGTGAGGGTTTCCGTTAGGTAAGTGTTAGGGTTAGGGTGCAGATTAGGGTGAGGTTGAGGGTTAGGTTTAGGCCGAGGGTTAAGTTAAGGGTTAGGGTGAGTTTTAGGGTTAGGGTGAGGGGTAGGGTGAGGCTTAGGTTGAGGGTTAGTTTTAGGGTTAATTTTAGGGTAAGGGTTAGGGTGAGGGTTAGTGTGAGGGTTAGGGTTAGGGTAAGAATTAGGGTTAGAGTGAGGGTTGAGTTTAGGTTTAGGGTTAGGTTGAGGGTGAGTGTGAGGGTTAGGATTAGACTTAGTGTGAGGATAAGGGTTAGGGTGAGGTTTAGGGTGAGGGTGTGGGTTAGGGTTAGGATTAGGTTTAGGGTAAGGGTTAGGATGAGGGTGAGGATGTGTTTTAGGGTTAGGTTTAGGGTTAGGGTGAGGGTTAGTGTTAGGATTAGTGTTAGGGTTAGGCTTAGGTTGAGAGTGAGGGTGCGGATATGTTTAGGATTAGTGTTATTGTTAAGGTTAGGCTTAGGGTTAGGTTGAGGGTGAGAGTTGGGTTTAGGATGAGGATTAGGCTTAGGTTTAGGGTGAGGGTTAGGGTCAGGGTGATGTTCAGGGTGACGATGACGATTAGGGTTAGCTTGTGGGTGAGGGTTAGGCTTAAGGTGAAGTTTATGGGGATGGTGATGGTTAGGGTTAGGGAAGGTTTAGGGTTAGGGTTAGTGTTAGGGTGAGGGTAAGGTTTAGGATGAGGGTTAGGGTGAGGTTAAGTTTAGGGTTAGGCTGAGGTTTAGGGTTATTGTGTGGGTTAGGATTAGTGTTAGGGTTTGGGTTAGTGTGAGGATAAGGGATAGGGTGAGAGTTTGGGTGAGGATTAACGTGAGGGAGAGGGTTAGGGTTACGATTAGGTTTAAGCTGAGGGTTAGGGTGAGGGTTAGGGTTAGGGTAAGGATTTGGGTTTGGTGAGGTTAGGGTTAGTGATAGGGTTAGGGTGAGGGTGAGGTTGAGGGTTAGGGTTAGATTTATGGTGAGGGTTAAGGTGAGGGTGAGATTTAGTGTTAGGGTTAGTGTTAGGGTGAGGATGATGGTGAGGGTTAGGTTTAGGATTAGAGTTAGGGTTAGTGTAAGGGTGAGGGTAAGGGTGAGGGTGAAGGTTCAGGTGAGGGTGAGGGTTAGGGTGTTTTTGAGGGTTAGGGTTAGAGTGAGGGTTAGGGTGAGGGTTATGGTGATGGTGAGGGTTAGGGTGAGGGTGATGGTGAGGGTTAGGTTGAAGGTTAGTGTTAGGGTTATTAATAGGTTGAGGGTAAGGCTTAGGGTGAGGGTTCGGGTGAGGGTGAAGTTTAGGTTTAGGGTTAGGGTTAGGATTAGGGTGAGGGTTAGGGTTAGGTTGGGGGTTAGGGTCACGTTGAGGTTAAGGATCATTGTGAGGGTTGACAGGGTAAGCTTTAGGGTTAGGGTGAGGGTGAGGGTTAGGATGAGGGTTAGGGTTACGGATAGGGTTAGGGTTAGGATGAGGTTTAGGGTGAGGGTTAGGTTTAGGCTTAGGGTTAGGGTGAGGGTTAGGTTTAGGGTTAGGGTGAGTATTAGGTTTAGGGTGAGGGCTACGGTGAGGGTGCGGGTTGCAGTGAGTGTGAGGGTGATGGTGAGGGTTTCGGTTAGGTAAGGGTTAAGGTTAGGGTTAGGTTTAGGGTTAGGGTTAGAGTGAGTGTTAGAGTTCTGGTGAGGGTTCACTTGAGGGTGAGGGTGAGGGTGAGGGTGGGGGTTATAGAGTGTGGGTACGGGTTAATTTTAGGTTGAGGTTTAGTTTGATGGTGAGTGTGAGGGTGAGATTTAGGGTTAGTGTGAGTGTTAGGTTTAGGATTAGAGTTAGGGTAATTGTGAGGATAAAGGTCAGGGTGATAATTAGGGTGAAGGTGAGGGTTAGAGTGAGGGTTAGGTTTAGGTTTAGAACTAGGGTGAGGATTAGATTTAGGGTGATGTTTAGGGTGAGGGTGAGGGTGATGGTGACTGTTAGGGTTAGGGTTATTGTGAGGATTAGGTTTAGGATTAGGGTTAGTTTTAGGGTTAGGCTGAGAGTGAGGGTGACGGTGAGGGTGAGGTTTAGGGTTAGGGTTAGGTTGAGGGTTAGGGTTAGTGTGAGTGTTAGGGTGAAGGTGAGGGTGAGGGTGAAGTTTAGGGTGAGGGTGAAGTTGAGGATGAGTGTTAGGATTAGGTTTCGGATTATGGTGAGGTTTAGGGTTAGGGTTAGGGTTAAGGTGAGAGTTAGGGTTAAGATTAGGGTTAGGTTTAGGTTTAGGGTAATTGTTAGGGTTAGGTTTAGGGTTAGGGTGAAGATGAGGGTGAGGGTTACAGTTCTGATTTGGTTAGGATTAGGGTGAGGGTGAGGGTGAGGATTAGGGTTAGGATTAGGATTAGGGTTAGGGTTAGGCTCAGGGAGAGGGTGAGGTTGAGGGTGAGGGTTAGGTTTAGGTTTAGGTTTAGGGTGATTGCTATTGTGAGGTTTAGGATTAGGTTGAGGTTGAGGGTGAGGTTTTCGGTTAGGGAAGGTTTAGGGTTATTGTTAGGGTGTTGATTAGGTTGAGGGTGAGGGTTAATGTGAGGCTTATGGTTAAGGTGCAGGTTAGTATTAGAGTTAGTGTGAGGGTTAAGGTGAGGGTTAGGTTTTGGGTGAGGGTGAGGGTTAGGGTGTGGGTGAGGGTTAGGTTGAGGGTGAGGGTTAGGGTTTGGTTTAGGTTGAGGGTAAGGGTTAGGGTTAGGGTTAGGGTGAGGGGTAGGGTGAGAGGTAATGTTAAGGTTAGGCTGACAGTTAGGGTTAGTGTGAGGGTTAGGGTTAAGATTAGTATTAGGGTTAGGATAAGTGTTAGAGTGAGGGTTAGGGTGAGGGTGAGGGTTAGGGTGAGGATTAGGGTTAGGATTAGGATTAGGGTGAGGGTTAGGGTTAGGATTAGGGTAAGGTTTATGGTTAGGATGAGGGTTATGGTTAGGGGTAGGTTTAGGGTGAGGGTGAGTGTGAGTTTGAGGGTGAGTGTTCGGGGAAGGTTTAGGGTTAGGTTGAGGCTGAGGGTGAGGGTTAAGTTTAGGATTAGATTTGGGGTTAGGTTTAGTCTTAGGGTGAGGGTGAGAGTGAGGTTGAGGGTTAGGGTTACCCTGAGGGTTAGGTTTAGGGTTAGGGTGATTGTTAGAGTTATGATGATGTATAGTTTGAGGGTGAGGGTTAGCGTTAAGTTGAGGGTTCGCGTGAGGTTTAGGATTATGGTGTGGTTGAGGGTTAGGCTTAGGGTGAGGGTTAGGGTGATGGTGAGTGTTAGGGTGAGGGTTAGTCTCAGGGTGAGTTTTAGGGTTAGGATTAGGGTGAGGGTGAAGGTTAGGGTTTGGTTGAGGTTTAGGGTTAGGTTGAGGGTTAGAATTAAGGTGACTATTAGGGTGAGCGTGAGAGTTAGGGTGAGGGTTTGGGTTAGGATGAGAGATTATGTTGAAGGTAAGGGCTGGTTGAAGGTTAGGGTGAGATTGAGGGTTATGGTTAGCATTATGGTTAGGGTGAGCGTGAGGGATAGGGTGAGGTTTCGGGTTTCGGTTAGGGATAGGGTGAGGATAAGTGTTAGGGTGAAGGTTAGGATGAGGGTGAGGGTTTCCTTTAGGTAAGGGATAGGGTTAGTTTTATCGTGAGGATAAGGGTAAGGTTGAGTGTTAGGGTGAGGGTTAGGGTTAGGGTTAGGCTGAGGGTTCGGGTTAGGGTGACGTTTAGTGTGAGAGTGAGCGTTAGCGTGAGGGTTAGGCCAAGGGTTAGGGTTAGAGTTAGGGTGAGGGTAAGGGTTAGAGTTAGGGTGAGGGTTAATGTTAGGGTTACCGTTAAGGTGAGGGTGAGGGTTAGGGTTAGCGTTAGGGTTAAAGTGAGGTTTAGTGTCAGGGTGAGTGTTAGGGTTAGGGTTAGGGCGAGGGTTAGCCTGAGGTTTAGGGATAAGGTTAGGGTGAGGATTATGGTGAAGTTTAGGGTTAGGGTTAGGGTTTTGGTTAGGGTGAGGGTTAGGGTGAGTGTAAGGGTTAGGGTCAGCTTTAGGGATAGGGTTAGGATTAGGATTAGGATTAGGGTTAGGGTGAGGTTTAGGCTGTGGAGTAGGGTTAGGGTTAGGGTGAAGGTTCGGGTGAGGTTGTGGGTTAGGGTTTGGGTGAGGGTTAGGCTTCGTGTGAGGGTTAGGGTTATGGTTAGGTTTACAGTGAGGGTAAAGGTTGGGGTTAGGGCTGAGGCTAGGCTGAGGGTTTGGGTTAGGTTTAGGTTTAGGGTGAAGGTGAGGGTTCGTGTGAGAGTTAGCCTTTGGGTTATGGTTAGGTTTAGGGTTAGGATAAGGTTAGGGTGAGGTTTAAGGTGAGGGTGAGGTTTTACATTAGTGTTAGGGCTAGGTTTAGGGTGAGGGTGAGGGTTAAGTTTAGGTTTAGGATGAGGTTTAGTATTAGGGTGAGGGTTAGTGTCAGTATTCGGGTTAGGTTGAGGGTTAGGGTGAGGGTGAGGATTAGTGTTAGTGTTAGGGTTAGAATTAGGGTGAGGGTGAGGGTGAAGGTTTGGGTTAGGGTGAGGGTTAGGATTAGGGTGAGGGTTAGGGTTAGGGTTAGGGTGAGGGTGAGGGTTACGTTTAGGGTTAGGGTTAGGGTAAGGTCTAGGGTGAGGTTGAGGTTTAGGGTGAGGGTTAGGGTTAGGTTAGGATGAGCATTAGGGTGAGGGTGAGGGTTAAGGTGAGGGTTTGGTTTAGGGTGATGTTTAGGGTGAGAGTGAAGTTTCGAGTGAGGGGGAAGGTTAGGCTAACCCTAACGGTTAGCGTGAGGGTTAGTTTAGGGTTAGGGTTAGGGTGAGGGTGAGGGTGAAGTTTAGGGTGAGTGTGATGGTGAAGGTGAGGGTGACGGTTAGTGTTAGGGTTAAGGTTACGGTTAGGGTTAGAGTTAGGGTGAGGGCAAGGCTTAGGGTAAGGGTTAGAGTGATGGTGAGTGTGAGCGTTAGGTTGAGGGTGAGGGTGAGGGTGAGGGTTACAGGGAGTGTGAGGTTTAGTGTTAATGTTAGAGTTAGTGTGAGGGTGTGGGTGAGGGTTAGGTTTAGGATTAGGGTTAGGTTTAGGTTTAGGCTAAGGGTGAATGTGAAGGTGAGGGTGAGGTTTAGGCTTAGTTTGAGGGAGATGGTTAGGGTTAGGGCGAGGGTGAGGGTTAGGGTTAGGATTAGGGTTGGGGTTAGGGTTAGGATGAGGGTTAATCTGTGGATTAGGGTTAGGGATAGTGTAAGGGTTAGTGTAGTGTGAGTTTTAGGGTTAGGGTTAGGGTTAGGGTTAAGATTAGGTAAGGGTTAGGGTGAGGGTTAAGTTGAGGGTTAGATTTAGGGTTAGGGATAGGGTTAGTGTTTGGTTAACGTGAGGGCTAGGGTGAATGTGAGTCTTAGGGTTGGGGTTATGGATAGGGTGAAGATTAGGTTTAGGGTTAGGTATAGGGTGAAGGTTAGGCTGAGGGCTAGGGTTAGGGTTAGGGTGAGTGTTAGGTTTAGTGTGAGGGTTAGAGTTAGGGTTAGGGATAGAGTGAGGATAAGGGTAAGTGTTAGGGTTAGGGTGAGGTTTATGCTCTGGAGTAGGGTTGGGGTTAGGGTGAGGGTTAGTTTTAGTGTGAGGTTTTGGTTTAGGGTTAGGGTTAGGGTTAGAGTTATGGTGAGGGCAAGGCTTAGGGTAAGGGTTAGAGTGATGATGAGGGTGAGGGTTAGGTTTATGTTGAGTGTTAGTCTTAGTGTGAGGGTTAGGGTTAGGTTTAGGGTGAGGGTTAAGGTTAGGGTTAGGGTGAGGATGAGGGTAAGGTTTAGGGTAAGGGTTACACTGTGGGTGAAGGTTAGGGTTCGGATTAGTTTGAGGGGGAGGTTGAGGGTTAGGGTTAGGGTGAGGGTTAGGGTTAGGGTGAAGATTAGGATTAGGGTTAGGGTTATGTCTAGGGTGACTTTGAGAGTTAGGTTTAGGTTTAGGGTTAGGCAGACAGTGAGGCTGAGGGTGTGGTTGAGGGTTAGGGTTAGGTTTAGGGTGAGGGTTAGGGTGAGTGTGAGGATTATGTTTACATAAGGGTTAGGGTTAGGGTGAGGATTAGGGTTGGGGTGAGGGTGAGGTTTCGAGTTACGGTGAGTGTTAGGTTGTGTGTGAGGATTTGGATTCGTGTGAGGGTTAGCGTTAGGTTTAGGGTGAGTGTGAGGGTGAGGATTAGGGGTAGGGTAAGGGTTGGGGTGAGGGTAAGGGTTAGTGTGAGGGTTAGGTTGGGGTTAGTGTTAGGGTTAGGGTGAGCGTTAGGGTGAGGGTGAGCGTTAGGGTGAGTGTGAGGGAGAGGGTGAAGTTTACATTTAGGTTTATGGTTAGGGTGAATATTAGGGTGATGGTGAGGGTTCGGGTGAGGGTTCAGGTTAGGGTTAGGATGAAAATTAGGGTTAGGGTTAGGGTTAGTTTTATGGTTAGGTTAAGGTTTAGGTTGAGGTTCAGTGTGAGGATTTGGGTTAGTATTAGTTTTAGGGTTAATGTAAGGGTAGGATGAGGGTGAGGCTTAGGGTTAGGGTTAGGTTGAGGTTGAAATATAGGGTGAGGTTTAAGGTTATTGTGAGGGTTATGGATAGGGTTAGGGTGAGGGTGAGGTTTTAGGGTTAGTGTTAGGGTGAGGGTGAAGGTTAGGGTTCGGGTGAGTTTTAGGTTTATGTTTAGGGTTAGGGTGAGTGTTAGGGTTAGTATGAGCGTTAGGCTGAGGGTTAGGGTTAGGGTTAATGTGAGGGTTAGGGTTAGGGTTAGGGTGAGTGTTAGTTTTATATTTAGGGTGAGGGTTAGCGTTAGAGTGATGTTTGGTATGAGGGTGAGGGTTATTGTTAGGGTTAGCATTAGGGAAAGTGTTAGGTTTAGTTTTAGGGTTAGGGTGAGGGTTAGGGTTAGAGTTAGGGTTAGTATGAGGATAAGTGTTAGGGTGAGGAATAGGTTGAGGGTGAGGTTTAGGGTTAGGATTAGGTTTAGGGTTAGGGTTAGGCTGAGGGTGAGGGTGAAAATGTGGGTGAGGGTTAGGGTTAGGGTGAGGGTTAGGTTTAGTGTGAGGGTTAGTGTGATGGTGAGGATCAGGGTGAGGGTGATGGTTAGAATGAGGGTGAGGGTGAGGGTGATGTTTAGGGTTAGGATTAGTGTTAGGTTGAGTTTTAGGGTTAGGTTTATGGTTAGGGTTAGGCTTATTGTTAGGGTGAGGGTTAGGTTGAGGGTGAGAGAGAGGGGGAGGGTTAGCATTAGGTTAGGGTTAGGGTTAGGCTGAGGGTGGGGTTGAGGGTTTGTGTTAGGATTGGGGTTAGGGTTAGGGTAAGGCTGAGGGGGAAGGGGAGGTTGAAGGTGAGGGTTAGTGTTGTGGTGAGGGCTATGGTGAGGGTGAGGGATAGGGTGAGGGTGAGGGTTCGTGTTAGGGCCAGAGTTATGGATAGGGTGATGTTTATTGTGAGGGTGAGTGTTAGGGTGAGGATGAGGGTTAGGGTTAGGGTTAAGTTTAGGGTGAGGGTTAGCGTTTGGGTGATGTTTAGGGTCACGGTGAGGGTTAGGGTGATGGTGAGGGTTCAGGTGAGGGTGAGGGTTTGGATGAGGGTGAGGGTTAGGGTGTGGGTGAGGTTTAGGGTTAGGGTGAGGGTTCGTGTTAGGTTTAGGGTTAGTGTGAGGGTGAGGGTTAGGGGAAGTGTTAGGATTAGGTTGAGGGTTAGGCTTAGGGTTAGGCTTAGGGTGAGGTGTAGGGAGATGTGTAGGTTTAGGTTTAGGGTGAGTTTTAGGGTGAGTGTGAGGTTTAGAGTGAAGGTAAGTGTGAGGGTGAGGGTTAGGGCTAGGATTAGAGTTAGGGTGAGTTTGAGGGTGAGGTTTAGGATTAAGGTTAGGGTTAGGGTTAGGGTGAGTGTTAGGGTGAGGGTGAGAATTAGGTTGACAGAGAGAGCTAGGGTGTGGGTGAGGGTTATGTTTAGTGTTAGGATTAGGTTTTGGGTTAGGTTTAGGGTTATGGTGAGGGTAAGGATTAGGATGAGGTTTAGTGTGAGGATGAGGGTTAGAGTGAGTGTTAGGGTGAGGGTTACGATCAGGGTGAGGGTTAGGTATAAGTTTAGGGTTAGGGTGAGGTTGAGGTTGAGTGTTAGCGTTAGGTTTAGGGTTAGAGTTAGGGTGAGGGTGAGGGTGAGGGTTAGGATTAGGGTTAGGATTAGGGTTAGGCTGAGGGTGATGGGGAAGGTGAGAGTGAGGGTTAGGGTTAGGATGAGGGTTAGGGTTAGTGTTAGGGTTATGGTTATGGTTAGGGTTAGGATGAGGTTTAGACAGAGGTTTAGGGTTAGGTTTAGTGAGAGACTTAGGGTTAGGGTTAGGGTTAGGGTGAGGTTGAGGCTTAGGATTATATTGAGGTTTAGGGTGAAGGTTAGGTTTATGGTTAGGTTTAGGGTGAGTGTAAGGGTGTGGCTAAGTGTTAGGGTGAGGGTTAGGGTGAGGGTGAGTGTTAGGGTTCTGGTGAGGGGAAGGGTAAGTGTTAGGGTTAGGGTGAGAGTGAGGGACAGGGTGAGGGTTTGGGTTAAGATTAAGGATAGGGTGAGGATTTGGATTAAGGTTAGGTTTAGGGTGAGGGTTAGGCTGAGGGAAGGTTTACGTTAAGGGTGAGGGTTAAGTTTAGTGTGAGGGTTAGATTTAGGGTTAGGGTGACAGTAATTGTTAGAGTGTGGCTTAGGGTGAGTGTGAGGTTTAGGGTTAGAATTAGGTTTAGGGTTAGGGTTAGGATGAGTGTTGGGGTTAGGTTTATGATGAGGGTTAGGGTGAGGGTTAGGTTTAGGATTAGGGTGAGGGTTAGTGTTAGGGTGAGTGCTAGGGTGAGGGTGACGTTTAGGGTGAGGGTAAAGTTGAGGGTGAAGTTTTTGGTTAGATAAGGGTTAGGGCTAAGTTTAGGGTGAATATTAGGTTGAGGGTGTGGGTTAGGGTTAAGGTTAGGGTTAGGGTTAGGTTGAGGGTGAGGGTGAGGGTGAGGGTTAGTGTTAGGATGAGGGTTAGGATTAGGGTGAGGGTGAGGGTGAGGGTTAGGGTTAATGTGAGAGGTAGGGTTTTGGTGAGGGTTAAGGGTTAGGATGAGGGTTAGGATTAGGGTAAGGGTTAGGGTGAGGGTTAGGGTTAGGGTGATATTTAGTGTGAGGGTTATGGTGAGCGTGAGTGTTCAGGTCAGATTTAGGATTAGGGTTAGGGTTTGGGATAGGGTTAGGGTGAGGGTGAGTGTTATGGTGAGGGTGAGTGTTAGGTGAGGGTGAGGGTTTGGGCGATGGTGAAATTTAGGGTGTGGTTGAGTCTTAGGTTTAGTGTGAGTGTTATGGTGACGGTGAGGGTTAGGGGAGGCTGAGGGTTAGGTTTAGGGTTAGGGTTAAGGTGAGGGTTAGGATTAGGGTTAGGATTAGGGTGAGAGTTAGGTTGAGATGTTGGGATAGGTTTAGGGTGAGGGTTAGGGTTATGATTAGGGTTAGTGTGAGGATAAGGGTTATGGTGAGGGTTAGAGTGAGGGTGAGGGTTAGGGTTAGGTTTAGAGTGACGGTTAGGGTTAGGGTGATGTTTAAAGTGAGGTTGAGGGTTAGTGTGAGGGTGAGTGTGAGGTTGAGGGTTAGGTTGAGGGTGCGCGTGAGGGTGAGTATGAGGGTGAGGGTTAGGGTTAGGGTTAGGGTGAGGGTTAGGGTTAGGATTAGGGTTAGGGTTAGGTTTAGGCAGAGAGTGAGGGTGAAAGTAAGGGTGAGGGTTAGGGTTAGGGTTAGTATGAGGGTTACGGCAGGCTGAAGGTTAGGTTGAGGGTTAGGGTTAGGGTGAGGGTTAGGGTTATGATTAGGGTGACGGTTAGCATTAGAGTGATGTTTAGTATGAGTGTGAGGGTTATTGTTAAGGTTAGCGTTAGTGAAAGGGTTACGGTTAGGATTAGGTTGAGGTTTAGGGTGATGGGTATGTTTAGGTTTAGGGTGAGTGTTGAGGTTAGTATAAGGGTAAGGGTTAGGGTTAGAGTTAGGGTTAGTGTGAGGATAAGTGTTAGGGTGAGGATTAGATTGAGGGTGAGTTTTAAGGTTAGGATTAGGGTTAGTGTTAAGGTTAGGCTGATGGTGATGGTAAAAGTGAGGGTGAGGGTTAGGGTTAGGGTGAGGGTTAGGATAGGTGTTAGGGTTAGTGTGATGGTGAGGGTCAGGTTGAGGGTGAGGGTTAGGTGGAGGGTGATGTTTAGGGTTAGGATTAGGGTTAGGTTGAGTTTTAGCGTTAGGTTTAGGGTTAGGGTTAGGTTTATTGTTAGGGTTAGGGTGAGGGTGAGGGTGAGGGTTAGCATTAGGTTTAGGGTTAGCGTTAGGCTGAGGGTGGGGTTGAGGGTTAGTGTTAGGATTGGGGTTAGGGTTAGGGTAAGGCTGAGTGGGAGGGGTAGGTTGAGGGTGAGGATTAGGGTTGGGGTGAGGGCTAGGGTGAGGGTGTGGGTTAGGTTGAGGGTGAGTTTGAGGGTTTCATTTAGATAAGGGTTAGGTTTAGGGTGAGGATTAGGGTTAGGTTGATGGTTAAGCTGAGGTTAGGTTTAGGGTGAGGGTTAGGATTTGGGTTAGGATGATGGTTAGGGTTAGGGTGATGTTTAGGCTGAGGGTGATGGTTAGGGTGAGGGTGAGGGTGAGGGTGAGGGTTAGGGTTAGGGTTAGTTTTAGGGTGAGGGTTAGGGTGTGGGTTAGGATTAGGAATAGGGTTAGAGTTAGTGTTGGGCTGAGGGTGAGGGTCAGGGTGAGGTTGTAGGTTATGGTTGGGTTTATGGTTAGGATAAGGGTTACGGCTTGTGTGAGGGTTATGGTTAGTTTTAGGGTTAGGGTTAGGGTGAGGATAAGGGTTAGGGTGAGGTTTATGTTGAGGGTGAGGATTAGGGTTAGGGTGAGGTTTAGCGTTAGGTTTAGGGTTAGTGTGAGGCTGAGGTTTACTGGTAGGGTTATGGTTAGGATTAGGGGTACGGTTAGGGTGAGGGTTAGGGTGAGGGGTAGGGGTAGGGTTAAGGTGAGGTTTAGGGTGAGTGTGAGGGTTAGGGTGAGTGTGAGGGTGAGGGGTACGTTTAGGGTTAGTGTTAGGGTGATTTGGAGGGTGAGGGTTAGGTTTATGATTAGGGCTAGGTTTAGGGCTACAGTGAGTAATAGGGTTAGGTTTAGGGTTAGGGTTGTGTTAGTGTGAGGGTCATTGTGAGGGTTACGATTAGGTTGAGGGTTAGTTTTAGGGTGAGGGTTAGGGTTAGTGTGAGGGCGAGAGTTAGGCTTAGGGTGATGTTTATTATGAGGGTGAGGGTTAGGGTGAGGGTGAGGGTTAGGGTTAGGATTAGGTTTCGGGTGAGGGTGAGGGTTAGGATTAGGAATAGGGTTAGGGTTAGGGTTAGGCTGAGGGTGAGGGTCAGGGCGAAGTTGAAGTTTAGGGTTAGGGTTAGGGTGAGGGTTAGGGTGAGGGTTACTGTTAGTGTGAGTGTTATATTTAGGGTTAGTTTTAGGGTTAGGGTGAGCGTAAGGGTTAGGGTGAGGGTGAGGTTTAGGGTTAGGGCTAAGTTTAGGGTGAGGGTTAGCGTTTGGGTGATGTTTAGGGTGTGGGTGAGGGTTAGGGTGAGGGTTCAGGTGAGGGTGAGGGTTCGGATGAGGGTGAGGGTTAGGGTGTGGGTGAGGTTTAGTGTTAGGGTGAGTGTTCGAGTTAGGTTTAGAGTTAGTGTAAGGGTGAATGTTAGTGGAAGTGTTAGGGTTAGGTTGAGGGTTAGGCTTAGGGTTAGGGTTAGAGTGAGGGTTAGGGAGAGAGGTAGGGTTAGGGTTAGGGTGAGATTTAGGATGAGTGTGAGTTTTAGAGTGAAGGTGATTGTGATGGTGTGGGTTAGGGCTAGCGTTAGAGTTAGGGTGAGTTTGAGGGTGAGGGTTAGGTTTAGGATGAGGGTTAGGTTTAGGGATAGGGTGAGTGTTAGGGTGAGGGTGAGAGTTATGATGATGGAGAGAGTAAGGGTGTGGGTGAGGGTTATGGTTAGTGTTAGGATTAGTGTTTGGGTTAGGTTTAGGGTTATGGTGAGGGTAAGGATTAGGGTGAAGTTTATTGTGAGAATGAGGGTTACGGTGAGGGTTAGGGATACATTTAGGGTTAGGGTGAAGGTGAGGGTAAGTGTTAGCGTTAGGTTTAGTGTTAGAGTTAGGGTGAGGGTGAGGGTGAGGGTTAGAATTAGGGTTAGGATTAGAGTTTGGCGGAGGGTGAAGGGGAAGGTGAGGGTGAGGTTTAGGCTTAGGATGAGTGTTAGGGTTATGGTTAGGGTTAGGATGATATTTAGACTGAGGTTTAGGTTTAGGTGTAGTGTGAGACTTAGGGTTAGGTTTAGGGTTAGCGTTAGGGTGAGGATTAGGGTTAGGTTTAGTTTTATGATAATGCTTAGGCTGAGGGTTACAGTTAGGGTTAGTGTGTGGGTTAGGTTTAGGGTTAGGGTAAGTGTTAGGGTGAAGGTAAAGGTTAGGGTGAGGGTTAGGGTGAGGGTGAGGATTAGGATTAGATTGAGGTTTAGGTTGAAGGTTAGGTTTATGGTTAGGTTTAGGGTGAGTGTTAGGGTGTGGGTAAGTGTTAGGTTGAGGTTTAGGGTGAAAGTGAGTGTTAGGGTTACAATTAGGTTTAGGGTTAGTGTTAGGATGAACGTTGGTGTTAGGATTATGGTTAGGGTTAGGGTGAGTTTTAGGGTAATGATTAGGGTGAGGATTAGTGTTAAGGTGAGTGCTAGGGTGAGGGTGAAGTTTAGGGTGAGGGTAAGGGTGAGGGTGAAGTTTTTGGTTAGATAAGGGTTAGGGATAGGTTTAGGGTGAATATTAGGTTGAGGGTGTGGGTTAGGGTTAGGGTTAGGTTTAGGGTGAGGTTGAGGGTGAGGGTGAGGGTGAGGGTTAGTGTTAGGATGAGGGTTAGGGTGAGGGTGAGGGTGAGGGTGAGGTTGAGGGTTAGGGTTAGGGTTAATGTGAGGATTAGTGTTAGTGTGATGTTTAGTCTGTGGGTGAGGGTTAGGCTGAGGGTGAGGGTGAGGGTGAGGTGAGAGATAGGGTGAGCGTTAGGGTTAGGGTTAGGTTTAGTTTGCATGTTATAGTGAGGGTAATGGTTAAGGTGAGGTTTAGGTTGAGAGTTACGCTGGGGTGAGAGGTAGGGTTAGCATTAGAGTTAGGCTGAGGGTGAGGATTAGGGTGAGTGTTAGGGATAGGGTGAGGATTAGGGTTAGGGTGAGTGTTAGGGTTAGGGTTAGGGTTAGAGTTAGTGTGAGGATAAGGGTTAGGGTGAGGGAGAGGTGTAGGGTTAGTGTTATGGATAGGGTTAGCGTTAGGCTGAGGGTTAGGTTTAGGGTGAGGGTTAGGTTTAGGGTTAGGTTTATGGTGAGGGTTAGGGTTAGGGTGATGTTTATGGTGAGGGTGAGCGTGAGGGTGAGGTTTAGGTTTAGGGTTAGCATTAGGGTTAGGGTTAGGTTTAGGGTGAGGGTGAAGGTGAGGGTTAGGGTTTGGGCGAGGGTTAGTTTCAGGGTTAGGATTAGGGTTAGAGTTAGTGTTAGGGTTATGGTGAGGTAAAGGGTTAGGGTGAGGTTTAGGGTGAGTGTTAGGGTGAGGCTGACAGGTAGGGTTAGCATTAGAGTTAGGGTGAGGGTGAGGGTTAGGATTAGGGATAGGGTGAGGGTTAGGCTAAGGGTTAGGATGAGGGTGAGAGTGAGGGTGAGGGTTAGTGTTAGGATTAGGGTTAGGGTTTAGGTGAGGGTGAGGGTTAGGCTGAGGGTTAGTGTTAGGGTTAGGGTTTGGGTTAGGGTGAGGTTTATTGTTAGGGTGAGGTTTAGGGTCAAGGTGAGGGTTAGGGTTAGGGTTAGGGTTAGGATGAGGGTTAGGGTGAGGGTTAGGTTGAGGATTAGCGTTAAGGTGAGGGTTAGAGTGAGGGTGAGGTTTAGTGTTAGGATTAGGTTTAGGGTTAGGGGTATTGTGAGGGTGAGGGTCAGGTTTAGGGTTAGGGTTAGTGTGAGGGTTAGGGTTAGGGTGAGTGTTAGGATGAGGGTGAGGTGTAGGGATAGCATTAGGAATAGGGTGAAGTTAGGGTGATGGTTAGGTTTAGGTCAAGGGTGAGGGTTAGGGTTAGTTTTAGGTTGAGGGTTAGGATTAGGGTGATGTTTATGGTGAGGGTGAGTGTTAGGGTGAGGGTTCGGGTTCGGGTTCGGTTTTGGATTAGGGTTAGGGTTAGGGTGAGGGTTAGGGTGAGGATTAGGGTTAGAGTTAGGGTTATGGTGAGGGTAAGGGTTAGGGTGAGGTTTAGGGTGAAGGTGAGGGTTAGGGTTAGCGTTAGAGTTAGGATGAGCTTTAGGGTGAGGGTGAGGGTTAGGTTTAGTGTTACGGTAAGGGTTAGGGTGATGGTCAGGGTGAGGCTTACTGTTAGGTAGAGGGTTAGGGTTAGGCTGAGGGGTAGGGTTAGGTTATTGTTTATTGTGAGGGTTCGGGTTCGGGTTCGGGTTAGGGTGATGGTTAGGGTGAGGTTTAGGGTTAGGGTAAGGTTTAGGTTTCGGGTGAGTGTGAGGCTTAGTTTGTGGGTGAAGCTTTGGGTTAGGTTGAGTGTTAGGGTGACGGTGAGGGTTAGGGTTAGGTTGAGGGTTAGGGTTAGGTTACGGTGAGTGTTAGGCTTAGCGTGAGGGTTAGGGTGAGGGGTAGATTTAGGTTTAGGCTGAGGGTTAGGTTTAGGGTGAGGGTTAGAGTTAGGTTTAGGGTAGGGTCAGGGTTATGGTGAGGGTTAGGTTGAGGGTGAAGTTGAGGGTGAGGGTTTGGTTTACTTAAGGGTTATTGTTAGAGTTAGGGTGAGGATTAAGGGAGGTTGAGGTTTAAGTTGAGTGGTAGGTTTAGGGTGAGGGTTAGGTTTAGGGTTAGGGTTAGTGTTAGAATGATGTTTAGTATGAGGGTGAGAGTTAATGTTAGGCTTATAGTTAAGGAAAGGGGTAGGGTTAGGGTTAGGGTGAGGGTTAGGGTGAGAAGTAGGTTTAGGTTTAGGGTGAGAGTTAGGGTTAGTGTGAGGGTTAGGGTTAGGGTTATAGTTAGGGTTAGTGTGAGTATAAATGTTAGGGTGAGTGTTAGGGTAAGGATTAGGGATAGGATTAGGGTTTGGGTTAGGGTGAGGGTTATGGTTAGGGTGATGTTTAGCGTCAGGGTGAGGCTTAGGGTGAGGGTGATGTTGAGGGTTAGGTTGAGGGTGAGGGTGAGGGTTATGATTGGTTTTAGGGTTTTGGTGAGGGTGAGGGTTAGGTTTAGGGTGATGGTTAGGGTTATATTTAGGGTTAGGGTTAGGGTGAGGGTGAGGGTTAGGGTTAGGGATAGAATGAGGGTAATGTTTAGGGTGAGGGTTAGGGTAAGAATAAGGTTTAGGGTTAGGCTGAGGGTGGGGGTGAGGGTTAAGGTTAGGGTTAGTGTGAGGGTGAGTTTTAGGGTTAGGTTTAGGATTAGGGTTAGGGTTAGGGTTAGGCTGAGTTTGAGGGTTTGGGTGAAGGTGAGGGTTAGAGTTAGTTTTAGGGCTGAGGGTTAGGGTTAAGTTTAGGTTGAGGTTTAGGGTTAGTGTTAGTGTGAGGGTGAGGTTGAGGTTTAAATTTAGGGTGAGGGTGAGGAAGAGGGTGAGGGTTAGTGTTAGGATTAGGGTAGGGTGAGTTTTAGGGTTAGGGTTCTTGTTAGGATTAGGGTTAGGATGAGGGCGACGTTGAAGATGAAGGTTAGGGTTAGGGATAGGATGAGGATTAGTGTTTTGGGTGAGGGTGAGGGTTAGGTTTAGGGTGAGCGTTAGGGTTAGGGTGATATTTAGTTTGAGGATGTTAGGTGAGCGTGAGAGTGAGGTTTAGGCCTAGGGTGAGGGTGAGTGTGAGGGTTAGCTTTAGGATTAGGGTTAAGTTAAGGGTTAGAGTTAGGGTGAGGGTTAGTTTTAGTGTGAGGGTTAGGGTTAAGGTTAAGATGAGGGAAAATATTAGGGTGAGGGTTAGAGTGACAGTGTTAGGATTAGAGTGTTAGGATTAGCGTGAGTGTTAGTGTGAGGGTTAGGATGAGAGTAGGGTGAGGGTGAGGGTTAGGTTGAGGGTTAGGTTGAAGGTTAGGTTGAGGGTGAGGGTGAGGGTGATGGTTACGATTAGAGTTTGGGTTTGGGTGAGGCTGAGGGTTACTGTTAGGTTGATTTTTAGGGTTATTGTTAGGGTTCGGGTTAGGGTGAGAGTGCGAGTTAGGTTTAGGGAAAAGATGAGGGTAAGTTTTACCGTGAAGGTTCGGGTGAGGATAAGGTTTAGGGTTAGGCTGAGGGTGGGGGTGAGGGTTAAGGTTAGGGTTCGGATGACGGTGAGTTTTAGGGTTAGGTTTAGGATTAGGGTTAGGGTTAGGGTTAGGCTGAACTTGAGGGTTTGGGTGAGGGTGAGGGTTAGGGTTAGGTTTAGGGGTGAGGGTTAGGGTTAGGTTTAGGTTGAGGGTTAGGGTTAGTGTGAGTGTTAGGGTGAGGGTGAGGTTGAGGGTGAAGTTTCAGGTGAAGGTGGGGAAGATGGTGAGGGTTAGCGTTAGGATTAGGGTTAGGGTGAGTTTTAGGGTTAGGGTTAGGGGTATTGTTAGGATTAGGGTTAGGATGAGGGCTAGGTTGAAGATGAGGGTTAGGGTTAGGTATAGGATGAGGATTAGGTTTTTGGGTGAGGGTTTGGGTTAGGTTTAGGGTGAGGGTTAGGGTTAGGGTGATGTTTAGTTTGAGGGTGAGTGTTAGGGTGAGTTTGAGGGTGAGGGTGAGGCTTAGGGTGAGGGTGAGTGTGAGGGTTAGGTTTAGGATTAGGGGTAGGTTAAGGGTTAGAGTTAGGGTGAGGGTTAGGTTTAGTGTTAGGGTTAGGGTTAAAGTTAGGGTGAGGGTAAATATTAGGCTGAGGGTTAGAGTGAGAGTGAGTGTTAGGATTAGCGTGAGTCTTAGTGTGAGGGTTAGGATGAGAGTTAGGTTTAGGGTGAGGGTGAAGTTGAGGGTGAGGGTGAGTGTTAGGGTTAGGTTTAGTGTGAAGGTTAGTGTAAGTGTGAGGGTTAGTTTTAGGGTGAGGTTTTGGGTTAGGGTAATGGTTAGGTTGAGGGTTAGAGTTAGGGGTAGGGTGAGGGTCCGGGTGAGGGTTAGGGTTAGGCTGAGGGTTAGGGTTAGGGTGAGGTTTAGGGTTAGTGTTAGGTTGAGACTTAGGGTTAGTGTGATGTTTATTGTGAGGGTGAGTGTTCAGGTGATGGTGAGGGTGTGGGTGATGGTGAAGTTTAGGCTGTGGTTGAGGCGTAGGGTTAGAGTGAGTGTTAGGGTGACGGTGAGGGTTAGGAGAAGGTGAGGGTTAAGCTTAGGGTTAGGTTTAAGGTGAGGGTTAAGGTTAGGTTTAGGATTATGGTGAGAGTTAGGTTTAGGTGTCGGGATAGGGTTAGGGTGAGGGTTAGGGTTAGGGTTAGGGTTAGTGTGAGGATAAGGGTTAGGGTGAGGTTTAGGGTGAGGGTGGGGTTTAGGGCTAGCGCTAGGGTTAGGGTTAGGGTTAGGGTGAGGGTTATGGTTAGGGTTAGGGTGAGGGTTAGGGTTATGGTGATGTTTAAATTGAGGTTGAGTTTTAGTGTGAGGGTGAGTGTGAGGGTGAGGGTTAGGTTGAGGGTGCATGTGAGGGTGAGATTGAGGGTGAGGGTTAGGTTAGGGTTAGGGTGAGGGTTAGGGTTAGGGTTAGAGTTAGTGTTAGAGTGAGGATAAGTGTTAGGGTGAGGTTTGTTTTGAGGGTGAGTTCTAGGGTTAGGATTAGGGTTAGAGTTAGTGTTAGGCTGATGGTGACGCTGAAAATGAGGGTGAGGTTTAGGGTTAGGTTGAGGGTTAGGGTTAGTGTTAGGTTTAGTGTGATGGTGAGGGTCAGGGTGAGGGTGAGGGTTCGAATGAGGGTGAGGTTGAGGGTGATGTTCAGGGTTAGGATGAGGGTTAGTTTGAGTTTTAGGGTGACGTTTAGGGTTAGGGTTAGGCTTATTGTTAGGGTTAGTGTTAGGGTGATGTTGAGGGTGAGGGTTAGGGTTAGGGTGAGAGTGGTGTAGAGGGTTAGGGTTAGTATTGGGGTTAGTGTTAGGGTAAGGATGACGGGGAAAGGGAGGTTGAAGGTGAAGGTTAGGTTTAGGATTAGGGCTAGGGTGAGGGTGAGGGTGTGGGTTAGGGTGAGGGTGATGGTTTCGGTTAGGTAAGGGTTAGGCTTAGGTTTAGTTTTAGGGTGTGGGTGAGGTTGAGGGTTACTATTAGGAATAGTGTTAGCTTTAATGTTATGCTGATGATGAGGGTCAGGGTGAGGGTGAAGATTATGGTTAGGGTTAGGGTTAGGGGAAAAGTTATGGCTAGTGTGAGCGTTATGGTCAGTGTTAGAGTAAGGGTTAGGGTTAGGATAACGATTAGGGTGAGTGTGATGGTTAGGATTAGGTTTAGGGTGAAGGTTAGGGTGAGGGTGAGGGTATGGTTTAGGGTTAGGGTTAGCATTTGGGTTTTGGTGAGTGTTAGTGTGAGGTGTCGGGATAGGGTTAGGGAGAGGTTTAGGTTTAGGATGAGGGTTAAGGTTAGGGTTAGGGTTAGTGTGAGGATTAGGGTTATGGTGAAGGTTAGGGTGAGGGTGAGTGTTAGGGTTAGCGTTAGGGTTAGGGTGAGTGTTAGGGTTAGGTTTTCGCTTAGGGTAAGTTTTAGGGTGAGAGTTCGGTTTAGGGACATGATTAGCGTGTGGTTGAGGGTTAGTGTGTGGGTGATGGTGAGGGTGAGGTTGAGGGTTAGGTTGAGGGTGCGTTTGAGGGTGAGGGTTAGTGTTAGGGTTAGGTTGAGTGTTAGGGTTAGGTTTAGGGGGAGAGGGAAGATTAGGGTTAGGATTAGGGTTAGGTTTAGGGTTAGGCTGAGAGTGAGGGTCAAAGTGTGGTAAGGTTTAGCGTTAGGGTTAGGGTGAGGATTAGGGTTAGTGTGAGGGTTAGTTTGATTGTGACGGTCAGGTGAGGGTGAGGTTTAGAACGAGGGTGAGGGTGAGGGTGAGGGTTAGGGTTAGGATTAGGTTTAGGGTGAGTTTTAGGTTTAGGGTTAGGGTTAGAGTTAGGGTTATTGTTAGAGTTACGGTTATGGTTACAAAGAGGGTGAGGGCAAGGGTTAACATTAGGATTAGGGTTAGGGTTAGGGTGAGGGTGGGGTTGAGTGTTAGGGTTAGGATTAGGGTTAGGGTAAGGCTGAGGGGGAAGGGGAGGTTGAGGGTGTGGGTTAGTGTTAGGGTTAGGGTTAGGATTAGTGTGAGGGTTAGGGTGAGTGTGAGGGTGAGGGAGAGGGTTAGGCTTAGGGTAGGGGAAGGGTTAGGGTGAGGTTTAGAGTGATGGGTAGGGTGAGGGTGAGAGGTAGGGTTAGCATTAGAGTTAGGGTGAGGGTGAGGGTTAGAATGAGGGTTAGGGTGAGGGTTAGGGCTAGGGTTAGTGTTAGGGTGAGGGTGAGGTTGAGGGTGAGGTTTAGTGTTAGGATTAGGGTTACTGTTAAGGTGACGGTTAGGGTTAGGCTGTAGGTTAGCGTTAGGGTGATGTATATTGTGAGGGTGAGGGTTAGGGTGAACATGAGTGTTGGGGTGATGGTGAGGTTTAGGGTGAGTGTGAGGGTAAGGGTGTGGTTGATGGTTAGGGTTAGGGTTAGGATGAGGGTTAGGGTGAGGGTTAGGGTGAGGGTGAGGTTTAGATTTAAGTTTAGGGTTATGGTGAGATTTAGGGTTAGGGTTAGTGTTAGGGTTAGGGTGAGAGTTACGGTGAGGTGTTGGGATAGGGTTAGGTTGATGTTTATTGTGAGGGTGAGGGTTAGGGTGAGGGTGAGTGTTCGGTGAGGGTGACGGTTCGGGTGAGGGTGAAATTTAGGGTGTGGTTGAGAATTAGGGTTAGGGTAAGTGTTAGGGTGAAGGTGAGGGTTAGGGTGAGGGTGAAGGTTAGGCTTAGGGTGAGAGTTACGTTGAGGTGTCAGGATAGGGTTAGGGTGAGGGCTAGGGTTAGGGTTAGGGTTAGTCTGAGGATAAGTGTTAGGGTGAGGGGTAGGTTTAGGGTGAGGGTTAGGGTTAGCGTTAGGTTTTGGGTTAGGGTTAGGGTTAGGGTGAGGGTCAGGTTTAGGGTTAGTTTGAGGGTTATGGTTAGGGTGATGTTTAAGGTGAGGTTGAGTGTTAGTGTGAGGGTGAGTGTGAGGGTGAGGGTTAGGTTGAGGGTGCGTGTGAGGGTGAGGTTGAGGGTGAGGGTAGGGTTAGGTTTAGGGTGAGGATTAGGGTTAGGGTAAGGATGAGGTTTAGGATCAGGGTTAAGCTGAGGGTGAGGGTGAAATTGAGGGTGAGTGTTAGGGTTCGTGTTAGGGTTAGGCTTAGTGTGAGGGTTAGGGGAAGGTGAGGTTTAGGTTGATGGGTAGGTTTAGGATGATGATTAGGGTTATGATTAGGGTGAGGATTAGCGTTAGAGTGATGTTAATATGAGGGTGGGGGTTACTGTTAGGATTAGCATTAGGGAAAGGTTTAGGGTTAGGGTAAGTGTTAGGCTTAGAGTTAGGGTTAGTGTGAGGATAACTGTTAGGCTGAGGATTAGGTTGAGGGTGAGGTTTATTGTTAGGATTAGGGTTAGGGTTAGGGTGACGATGAAGGTGAGGTTGAAAGTGAAGGTGAGGGTTAGGGTTAGGGTGAGTGTTAGGGTTAGTGTGAGGGTTAGTGTGATGGTGAGGGTGAGGGTGAGGGTGAGGGTTAGAATGAAGGTGAGGGTGAGGGTGATGTTTAGGGTTAGGATTAGGGTTAATTTCAGTTTTAAGGTTAGGTTTAGGGTTAGGATTAGGCTTATTGTTAGCGTTAGCCTTAGGGTGAGGGTGAGGGTGTGGGTGAAGTTTAGCGTTCGGGTTAGGGTTAAGGTTAGGGTGAGGCTGGAGTTGAGCGTTAGGGTTAAGATTGGGGTTAGGGTTAGGGTAAGGCTTAGGGGGAAGGGGATGTTGAGGGTGAGGTTTAGGGTTAGGGTTAGGTTGAGGGCTAGGATGAGGTGAGGGTTAGGCTGAGGGTGAGGATGAGTGTTTCGGTTAGGTAAGGGTTAGGGTTAGGGTGCAGTTTAGGTTGAGGGTGATTGTTACTCTGAGGTTAGTTTTAGGGTGAGAGTTAGGGTTAGGGTTAGGGTGAGGGTGAGGGTGAGGGTTAGGGTTAGGGGTAGGGTGAGGGTCAGGGTGAGGGTTACTGTTAGGTTGAGGGTTAATTTTAGGGTGAGGGTTAGGGTTAGTGTTAGGGTGAGAGTTAGAGTTAGGGTGATGTTTATTGTCAGGGTGAGGGTTAACGTGAGGGTGAGGGTTAGGTTTTGGGTTAGATTTTGGGTTAGGATTAGGAATAGGGTTAGGGTTAGGGTTAGGCTGAGGTTGAGTGTCAGGGTGAAGTTGAAGTTTAGGGTTAGGTTTAGGATTAGGGTTAGGGTTAAGGTGAGGGTTACGTTTAGTGTGAGGGTTATGGTTAGGATTAGGGTTAGGGTGAGGGTAAATGTTAGGGTGAGGTTTAGGGTGAGTGTGAGGTTCATGGGTAGGGTTAGGTTTAGGGTGAGGATTAGGGTTTGGGTGATGTTTAGGGTGAGGGTGAGAGTTATGGTGAGGATGAGGGTTCAGCTGAGAGTGAGGGTTCAGAAGAAGTTGAGGTTTAGGGTGTGGGTGAGGAATAGGGTTAGGTAGAGGGTTAGCGTTAGGTTTAGGGTTAGGGTGAGGGTTAGGGAGAGGGGTAGGGGTAGGGTTAGAGTGAGGGTAAGAGTTAGGTTGAGGGTTAGGGTGAGGGGTAGGTTTAGGATTAGGATGAGGGCTAGGATGAGGGTGAGGGTTAGGTTGAGGGTTAGGGTTTGGGTGAGTGTTAGGGTTAGGTTAGGGTGAGGGTTAGCTTTAGGGTGATGTTTAGTAGGAGGGTGAAGTTTACTGTCAGGGTTAGCCTTCTGGAAAGAGTTAAGGTTAGTGTTAGGGTTAGGGTGAGGGTTAAAATGATGGGTAGGGTTAGCGTTAGTTTTAGGTTGAGGGTTAGCGTAAGAGTGAGGGTTAGGGTTTGGGTTGGGGTGAAGTTTAGTTTTAAGGTGATGTTTAGGGTAAGGTTGAAGGTAAGTGTGAGGGTGAGGGTGAGGGTGAGGGTTAGGGTCTTGGGGCGGGTGAGGGTGAGGTTGAGGGTGAGGATTAGGGTTAGGGTTAGGGTGAGGGTGATGGTTAGCGTTCGAGTTAGGCTGAAGTTGAGGGAGAAAGTGAAGGTGAGGGTTAGGGTTAGGGTTAGGTGAGGGTTAGGGTTAGTGTGAGAATAAGTGTGATTGTGAGGGTCAGGATGAGATTGAGGGTTAGAATTAGGGTGAGGGTGAGGGTGAGGGATAGGGTTAGGATTAGGGTTAGGGTGAATTTTAGGGTTAGGTTTAGGGTTAGGGTTAGGGTTATGTTTAGGGTTAGGGTTAGGGTGAGGATGAGGGTGAGGGTTAGCTTTAGGGTTAGTGTTAGTGTTAGGATGAGGGTGGGGTTCAGGGTTAGGTTTACGATTAGGGTTACAGTTAGGGTAAGGCTGAGGGGGAACGGGAGGTTGAGGGTGTGGGTTACGGTTACGGTTAGGGTGAGGGCTAGGTTCAGGGACAGGGTGAGGGTGAGGGTGAGGTTGAGCGTTTCATTTAGGTAAGGATTAGAGTGAGGTTTAAGCTGAGGTTAGTTTAATGGTTAGGGTTAGGGTTAGGGTTAGGGTTATGGTGAGGGTAAGGGTTAAGGTGTGGTTTAGTGTGAGGATGAGGGTTAGGTTTAGTGTTAGGGTTAGTGTGAGATTTAGTGTGAGGGTTAGGGTTAGGGATAGGATTAGGGTGAAGGTGAGGTATAGGGTGAGGGTTAGAGTTGGGGTCAGGGTTAGGGATACGTTGGGGTTAGGGTGAAGGTGAGGTATAGGGTGAGGGTTAGAGTTGTGGTCAAGGGTTAGGGTGAGGGTGAAGGTGAGTGTTAGGGTTTGGTTTCGGGTTAGAGTTAGGGTGAGGGTGAGGGTGAGGTTTAGGATTAGGGTTAGGATTAGGGTTAGGCTGAGGGTAATGTGGAAAGTGAGGGTGAGGGTTCATGTTAGGATGAGGTTTAGGTTTCGGGTTCGGGTTCGGGTTATTATTAGGGTAAGAATGAGGTTTAGACTGAGGGTTATGGTTAGGTATAGTGTGAGGGTTAGGGTTAGGGTTAGGGTTAGGTTTAGTGTGAAGGTTAGGGTTAGGTTTAGGGTTATGATAAGGGTTAGGCTGAGGGTTAGAGTTAGGGTTAGTGGGAGGATTAGGGTAAGTGTTAGGGTGAGGGTAAAGGTTAGGGTGAGGGTTAGGTTGAGGGTGAGGCTTAGGTTTAAATTGAGGAATAGGGTGAAAATTAGGTTTATTGTTAGGTTTAGGGTGAGTGTTAGGGTGTGGGTAACTGTTAGGGTGAGGGTTAGGTTGAGGATGAGTGTAAGGGTTCGGGTGAGGGTAAGGGTAAGGGTCAGGGTTAGGGTGAGAGTGAGGGATAGGGTGAGGTTTTGGGTTAAGTTTAAGGATAGAGTGAGGATTTGGGTTAGGGTTAGCTTTAGGGTTACTGTTAGGCTGAGGGCTATGGTTAGGTTAAGGGTGAGGGTTAGGTTTAGGGTGTTTGTTAGGGTTAGGGTTAGGGTGTCGGTAAGTGTTAGGGTGAGGTTTTGGGTTAGGGATAGGGTGAGGGTTAGTGTTAGGGTGAGTGCTAGGGTGAGGGTGAGGGTTAGGGTGAGGGTAATGGTGAGGGTGAATTTTTTGTTAGGTAAGGGTTAGGGCTAGGTTTAGGGTGAGTATTAGGTTGAGGGTGTGGTTTAGGGTTAGGGGTAGCTTTAGGCTTAGGTTGAGGTTGAGGGTGAGGGTGAGGGTTAGGGAATGGTTTAGGATTGGGGTAAGGGTTAGCATGAGGGTTAGGGTTAGGGTAATGTTTCGTGTGAGGGTTAGGGTGAGCGTTAGTGTTGAGGTCAGAGTTAGGGTTTGGGTTACGGTTAGGGATAGGGTTAGGGTTAGGGTGAGGGTGAGGGTTAGGGTGAGGGTTAGGTTTAGGTTTCGGGTGAGGGTTAGGGTGAGCATTAGGGTTAGGATTAGTGTGCGGGTTAGGGTGAGGGTAAGGGTTAGGGTGAGGTTTAGGGTGAGGGTTAGTGTGTGTGAGAGTTAGGGTTCGCATTAGAGTTAGGGTGAGGGAGATGGTTAGTGTGAGGGTTAGGGATAGGGTGAGAATTTGGGTTAGTGTGAGGGTTAGTGTGAGGGTGAGGTGTAGGGTTAGCGTTAGGGATAGGTTGAGCGTTAGGGTGAGGGTTAGGTTTAGGGTGAGGGTTAGGATTAGGTTTAGGGTGAGGGTTAGGGTTAGGGTGATGTTTATGGTGAGGGTGAGTTTTAGGTTGAGGGTGAGTGTGAGAGTGAGGATTAGGTTTAGGGATAGGGTTAGAGTTAGGGTGATGTTTATGGTGAGGGTGAGTTTTAGGTTGAGGGTGAGTGTGAGAGTGAGAATTAGGTTTAGGGATAGGGTTAGAGTTAGGTTGAGGGTGAGGGTGAGGGTGAGGGTTAGGTTTAGGATTAGAGTTAGGGTTAGGGTTAGTGTGAGTGTTAGAATGATTATGAGGGTTCGGGTGATGGTGTGGGTTAGGGTGTTGGCGAGGGTTAGGGTGAGGGTGAGGTTATGGTTTAGAGTTAGTGTTAGGGTTATGGTGACAATAAGGTTTCGGTTGAGGGTTAGGGTGAGTGTTAGTGTGAGGGTGAGAGATAGGGTTAGCATTAGAGTTAGGATGAGGGTGATGGCTAGGATAAGTGTTAGGGTGAGGGTTAGTGTGAGGGTGAGTGATAGGGTGAGTGTTAGGTGGATGGATAGGGTTAGGGTTAGTGTGAGGGTAAGGGTTACTGTGAGAGTTAGGGTGAGGGTGAGGGTTAGAGTGACGGTTTGGGTTAAGGTTAAGGATAGGGTGAGGATTAGGGTTATGGTTAGGTTTTGGGTGAGGGTTAGGCCGAGGGTTAGGGTTAAGGTTAGAGTGAGTGTTAGGTTTAGTGTGGAGGTTAGGGTTAGGGTTAGGGTGAAGGTAAGGGTTAGGTTGAGGGTTAGGGTGAGTGTGAGGTTTAGGGTTATCATTAGGTTTAGGTTTAGTGTTAGGATGAGTGTTAGGGTTAGGATTAGGTTTAAGGTTAGGGTGAGGTTAAGGTTAGGGGTATGGTTAGGGTTAGGTTGAGGGTTAGTGTTAGTGTGAGGGCTAGGGTGATGGTGAGTTTTAGGGTGAGGGTGAGGTTTTTGGTTAGGTAAGGTTTAGGGTCAGGTTCAGGGTGAGAATTAGGCTGAGGGTATGTTTTAGGGTTAGGGTTAGGGTGAGGGTGAGGGTGAGGGTGAGTGTAATGATGAAGGTATGTTTAGGATGAGGGTGTGGGTGAGTGTGAGGTTGAGGGTTAAGCTTAGTGTGAGGGTTAGGGTTACGGTGATGGTTAGGGTTAGGCTTAGGGTGAGGGTTAGGTTTAGGGTGATGTTTAGAGCGAGAGTGAGAGTTACGGTGAGGGTGAGTGTTCTGGTGAGAGTTAGGGTTAGGGTTAGGGACAGGGATAGGGTTAGTGTGAGGGTAAGTGTTAGGGTGAGGTTTAGGGTGAGGGTTAGGGTGAGCATTAGGTTTAGGGTTAGGGTTAGTCTGGGAGTTAGGGTGAGAATAAGGGTTAGGGTGAGATTTAGGGTGAGGGTTAGGGTTAGGATGAATGTAACGTTTAGGGTGAGGGTTAGGGTGAGGGTGAGACTTAGGGTTAGCATTAGACTTAGGTTGAGGGTGAGGGTTAGGGTTAGGGTTAGGGATTGGGTGAGGATTAGGGTTAGTGTGAGGTTTAGGTTTAGGGTTAGTGTTTGGGTTAGTGTAAGGAAAAGGGTTAGCTTCAGGTTTAGGTTGAGGGTGAGGTGTAGCGTTAGCGTTAGGGATAGTGTGAGCGTTAGGGTGAGGGTTAAGTTTAGGGTGAGTGTTAGGGTTAGGTTTAGCATGAAGGTTAGGGTTAGGGTGATGTTTATGGTGAAGGTGAGTGTTAGGCATAAGGTGATGTTGAGGGTTAGGTTTAGGATTAGGGTTAGGGTTAGGTTTAGTGTGAGTGTTAGTGTGAGGATGAGCGTTCGGGTGATGGTGACGGTTAGGGTGTGGGCGAGGGTTAGGTTTAGGGTGAGGATTAGGGTTAGGGTTAGGTTGAGAGTTAGGGTGAGGTGTAGGAATAGGGTTAGGGTGAGGGTTAGGGTGAGGGTGAGGGTTAGGGTTAGTGTTAGGTATAGGGTGACTGTTAGGGTGAAGTTTAGGGTTAGGGTTAGGGTGAGGGTTAGGGTGAGGGTAAGGGATAGGGTTAACGTTAGGGATAGGGTTAGGATTAGGGTTAGGGTGAGGGCTAGGGTGAGGTTGAGGGTTAGGGTGAGAGTGAGGGTGCGTTTTTCAGTTAGGTAATGGTTAGGGTTATTTTTAGGGTGAGAATTATGTTGAGATTGAGGGTTAGTGTGAGTGTTAGGGTTAGGGGGAGGGTTAGGGTTGGGATTTGGGTGAGGGTTAGCGTTAGGGTTATGTTTATGGTGAGGTTTAGGGTTAGGGTGAGGGTTAGGGTTCGGGTGAGGGTGAGGGTTAGGGTGTGGGTGAGGGTTAGGTTTAGGTTGAGTTTTAGGGTGACAGTGAGGTTTAGGGTGAGGGTGAGGGTTTTGTTTAGTTTTAGGGTGAGGGTTAGGGTTATGCTGAGGGTTAGTGTGAGTAGTAGGCTGAGTGGTAGTTTTAGCGTTAGGGTCAGTGTTAGGGTTAAATTTAGTTTGAGGGTAAGGTTTAGGGTGAGGGTTAGGTTGAGGGTGAGGGCTTCGTTTAGGTAAGGTTTAGGGTGAGGGTTAGGGTGAGGATTAGGGGAGGGTGAGGGTTAGGTTCAGGTTTAAGTTTAGGGTGAGTTTTAGGGTTAGGCTTAGTGTGAGGGTTTGCGTTAGGGTGATGTATACTATGAGGTTGAGAGATCCTGTTAGGGTTAGATTTAGGGAAAGGGTTAGGGTTAGTGTAAGGGTTAGGTTGAGGGTTAGGTTGAGGGTTAGGTTTAGGGTTATGGTGAGGGTTAGTGTTAGTGTGAGGGTAAGTTTTAGGGTTAGAGGTAGGGTTAGTGTGAGGTTAAAGGTTAGGGTGAGGGTTAGGTTGAGGGTGAGGTTTAGGGTTATCGTTAGGGTTAGGGTGAGGGTTAGGATTAGGCTTAGGGTTAGGGTGAAGGTTAGGGTTAGGGTGATATTTAGGGTGAGGGTGAGGGTTAGGTTGAGGGTGAGGGTGAGGGTTAGGTTGAGTGTTAGGGTTCGGTTTAGGTTTAGGGTTAGGTTTGGGGTTAGGCTGACATTGAGGGTTTGGATGAGGGTGATGGTTAGGGCTAGGTTTAGGGGTGAACGTTATGGATAGGTTTAGGTTGAGGGTTAGGGTTAGTGTGAGGGTTAGGGTGAGGGTGAGGTTGAGGGTCAAGGTTAGGGTGAGGGTGAGGAAGAGTGTGAGGGTTTGCCTTAGGATTAGTGTTAGGGTGAGTTTTAGGATTAGGGTTAGGGTTATTGTTAGGATTAGGGTTAAGATGAAGGCTAGGGTGAACGTGAGGGTTAGGGTTAGGTTTAGGGTGAGGTTTTGGGTTAGGGTGATGTTTAGTTTGAGGGTGAGAGTTAGGTTGAGGGTGAGGTGAGGGTGAGGGTTAGGATTATTGTGAGTGTTAGTGTGATGGTTAGGGTGAAGTTTAGGGTTAGAGGTAGGCTTAGGGTGAGGGTGAGGGTAAGGGTTAGGGTTAGAGTGAGGGGTAGGCTTACAGTGAGGTTTAGGGTGAGTGTTAGGATGAGGGTTAGGGTTAGGGCGGGGGTGAGGGTGAGGGTTAGTGATAGAATTAAGGTTAGGGTTCGGGTTAGGGTGAGGGTGAGGGTGAGGGTTAGGGTTAGGGTAAGTGTGAGTGCTAGGTTTAGGGTGTGGGTTAGGGTTAGGGTAAGGGTTAGTGTGAGGGGTAGGGTTAGGTTTAGTGTGAGTGTTAGGGTTAGGGTGAGGGTTAGCGTTAGCGTTAGGTTGAGTATTAGGGTTAGGGTGATGTTTATTGTTTGGGTGAGGGTTAGAGTTAGGGTGATTGTTCGGGTGATGATGAGGGTTAGGATGAGGGTGAGGTTTATGGTTAGGGTTAGCATTAGGGTGAGGGGTATGGTGAGTGTGAGGGTTAGGATTAGGTTTAGGGTTAGATTTAGCTTTAGGGAGAGGGTAAGGCTTAGGGTGAGGGTGATGGTGAGAGTGACGGTTAGGGTTTGGGTGATGGTTATGGTTAGTATATGGGTTAGGTTGAGGGTTACGGTTAGGGTTAGGGTGAGGGTAAGGTTTAGGGTTAGTGTGAGGTAGAGGGTGAGGTTTATGGTAAAGGTGAGGGTGAGTGTAAGAGTTAACGTGAGGGATAGGGTGAGGGTGAGGGTGAGGGTTAGGGTTATTGTTAGTGTTTGGATTTGGGTGAGGGTGAAGGAGAGTGGTAGGGTTAGGGTGAGGGTTAGGGTTAGGGTGAGGGTTACGGTTATGGATAGGGTTAGGGTTAGGTTTAGTTTGAGGTTGAGCGTAAGTGTTAGGGTGAGCTTTAGGATGAGGGTGAGGGTTAATGTTAGTGTTAGGTTTAGGATTTGGATGAGGGTTAGGGTTAGTGTTAGGGTTAGGATTAGGGTGACTGTGAGGGTTAGGATTAGGGTTAGGGTAAGTGTGAGGGTAAGGGTTAGGGTGAAGATTTGTTTGATGGTGAGGGTTAGGGTTAGGCTTATGGTTAGGGTTACCTTTACGCTGAGGGGGAGGGGGAGGGGGAGGTAGAGGGTAAAGGTTAGCGTTAGGGTTAGGGTGAGGGCTCGGGTGAGGGGGAGGGTTAGTGAGAGGGTGAGTGTGAGGGTTTCATTTACCTTAGGGTTACGGTTAGGGTGAAGATTAGGTTGAGGGTGAGGTTTAAACTGAGTTTAGGGTTAGGGTGAGGGATAGGGTTAGGCTTAGGGTGATGGTTAGGGTTAGGGTGATGTTTAGGGTGAGGGTGAGCGTTCGTTAAGGGTGAGGTGAGTGTCAGGGTGAGGGTTAGTGTTAGGGTTAGGTTTAGGGTGAGGTTGGTTGTGAGGGTTAGGATTAGCCATAGAGTTAGGGTTAGAGTTAGGCTGAGGGTAAGGGTCAGGGTGAGGGTGAAGTTTAGGGTTAAGGTTAGGTTTAGGGTTAGGGTGTGTGTTATGGTTAGTGTGAGGATTATGATTATTGTTAGGGTTAGCGTTAGGGTGAGGGTAAGAGTTAGGTTGAGGTCAAGGGTGAGGGTGATGGTGAGGGCTAGGGATAGGTTTAGGCTGAGAGCTAGGGTGAGGGAGAGTGTTAGTGTGATAGTAGGGTGAGGGTTTCTTTTAGGTAAGGGTTAGGGTTATGGTGAGGATTCGCCTGAAGTTGAGGGTTAGGTTGAGGGTTACGGTTAGGGAGAGGGTTAGGTTTAGGTTTAGGGTAAGGGTTAGGGTTTGGGTGGTGTTTAGGGTGAGGGTGAGTGTTAGGGTGAGGGTTCAGGTGAGGGAGAGGGTTAGGGTGTGGGTGAGAATTAGGTTTAGTGTGAGGGTTAGTGTTAGGGTTAGGGTTAGAATGAGGGTGAGGGTTATTGTGAGGGTGAGGGTGAGGGTGAGGCTTTTGCTTAGGTAAGAGTTATTGTTAGGGTTAGGATTAGGGTGAGGTTGATGGTTAAGCTGAGGTTAGGTTTAGGGTGAGGGTTAGGATTACGGTTAGGGTGAGGGATAGGGTTAGGGTGATGTTTAGGGTGAGGTTGATGGTTAGGGTGAGGGTGAGGGTGACGGTTATGGTTAGGGTTAATTTTAGGGTGAGGGTTAGGATTAGAAACAGGGTTAGCGTTAGTATTGGGATGAGGGTGAGGGTCAGGGTGAGGGTGAAGATTATGGTTAGGGTTAGGGTTAGGGTAAAGGTTATGGTTAGTGTGAGGGTTATGGTCAGTATTAGGTTAAGGGTTAGGGTGAGGATAAGGGTTAGGGTGAGGGTCATGGTTAGGATTAGGGTTAGGGTGACGGTGAGGGTTAGGGTGAGCGTGAGGGTTAGGTTTAGGGTTAAGGTTAGGGTGAGGGTTAGGGTTAGGGTATGGGTTAGGGTGAGAGTTAGGGTGAGTTGTCGGGATAGGGTTAGGGTGAGGTTTAGGTTTAGGGTGAGGGTTAGGGTTAGGCTTAGGTTTAGGGTTAGGCTTAGGCTGAGGGTGAGGGTGAAATTGAAGGTGAGGGTTAGGGTTAGGGTGAGTGTTAGGGTTAGTGTGAGGGTTAGTGTGATGGTGATGGTGAGGGTGAGGGTGAGGGTTAGAATGAGGGTGAGTGTGATGTTTAGGTTTAGGATTAGGGTTAGGTTGAGTTTTAAGTTTAGGTTTAGGGTTAGGTTTAGGCTTATTGTTAGCGTTAGTCTTAGGGTGAAAGTGAGGGTGTGGGTTAGGTTTAGCGTTAGGGTTAGGATTAGGGTGAGGGTGGGGTTGAGCGTTAGGGTTAAGTTTGGGGTTAGTGTTAGGGTAAGGCTGAGGTGGAAGGGGAGGTTGAGGGTGAGGGTTAGGGTTAGGGTGAGGGCTACGGTGAGGGTGAGGGTTAGGGTGAAGTTGAGGGTGAGAGTTTCGTTAGGTAAGGGTTAGGGTTAGGGTGAGGATTAGGTTGAGGTTGATGGTTAAGCTGAGGTTAGGTTTAGGGTGAGGGTTAGGATTACGGTTAGGGTGATTGTTACGGTTAGGATGATGTTTAGGGTAAGGGTGATGGTTAGGGTGAGGGTGACGGTTAGGGTTAGGGTTATTATTAGGGTGAGGGTGAGGGTGAGGGTTAGGATTAGAAATAGGGTTAGCATTAGTGTTGGGCTGAGGGTGAGGGTCAGGGTGAGGGTGAACGTTATGGTTAGGTTTAGGATTAGGTTAAGCGTTAAGGCTAGTGTGAGGGTCATGGTCAGTGTTAGGGTTAGGGATAGGGTGAGGGTGAGTGTGAGGATTAGGATTAGGAATAGGGTTAGATTTAGGCTGAGGGTGAGAGGCAGGGTGAGGGTGAAGGTTAGGTTTAGTGTTAGGGTGAGAATAAGTGTTAGGGTGAGGGTTAGGGTGGGGGTTAGTTTTAGGGTTAGGGTTAGGGTGAGGGTTAAGGTTTGGGTGATGTGTAGGGTGAAGGTTAAGTTGAGGCTGAGGGTTCGGTTTAGGCTGAGGGTGAGGGTTAGGGTGTGGGTGAGGATTAGGTTTAGGTTGAGGGTTAATGACAGGTTTAGGGTTAGTGTGAGGTTTAGGTTTAAGGGGAGGGTTATGGTTAGGTTTAGGTTTAGAGTGAGGGTTAGGGAGAGGGGTAGGGGTAGGATTAGGGTGAGGTTTAGGGTGAGTGTGAGATTTGGGGTGAGGGTGAGGGTGAGGGTTAGGGTTAGGGTTAGGTTTAGGGTGAGTTAGATGGTGAGGGTGAGTGTTAGGGTTAGGAGTGGGTTACTGTGAGGGTAAGAGAGAGGGTTGTGGTTAGGTTGAGGGTTAGTTTTAGGGTGAGGGTTAGGGTTAGTGTTAGGGTGAGAGTTAGGGTTAGGGTGAGGTTTATTATGAGAGTGAGGGATATGGTGAGTGTGAGTGTTCGGGTGAGGGTTACGTTTAGGGTTAGGGTGAGTGTTAGCGTTAGGGTTTGTGTTAGGGTGAGATAGGGTCGGGATAGTTTTAGGGTGAGGTTTAGGTTTAGTGTGAGGGCAAGTGTTAGGGTTAGGGTTAGGGTTAGTGTGAGGATAAGGGTTAGGGTGAAGGTTAGGGTGAGGGTGAGAGTTAGGGTTAGCGTTAGGGTTAGGGTGAGTGTTAGTTTTAGGGTGAGGGTTAGGGTTAGGGTTAGGGTGAGGATTAGGTTTACGGTGATGTTTAGGGTGAGGTTGAGGGTTAATGTGAGGGTGAGTGTGAGTGTATGGATTAGGGTGAGGGTGTGGGTGAGGGTGAGGTTGAGCGTGAGGGTTAGGGTTAGGGTTAGTGTGAGGGTAAGTGATAGTGTGAGGGTTAGTGTGATGGTGAGGGTCAGGTGAGGGTGAGGGTTAGAATGAGGGTGAGGGTTAGGATTAGGATTACGTTTAGAGTGACTTTTAGGGTTAGGGTTAGGGTGAGTGTGAGGGTGAGGGTTAGCTTTAGGATTATGGTTAGGGTTAGGGCGAGGGTGGGGTTGAGTGTTAGGGTTATGATTAGGGTTAGGGTTAGGGTATGGCTGAGGGTTAAGGGGAGGTAGAGGGTTAAGTTTAGGGTTAGGTTTGGGGTTAGGGTGAAGTTTAGGGTGAGGTTGAGGTTTAGGGAGAGGGTGAGAGTTAGGTTGAGGGTGAGGGTGAGGTTGAGCGTGAGGGATAGAGTTAGGATGAGGGTGATGGTAAGGGTTAGGTTTAGGATGAGGGTGAGGGTGAGAGTTAGGGTTATGTTTTGGGTTAGGGTTAGGGTTAGGGTGAGGGTTAGGTTTAGGGTTAGGCTTAGGGTGATGGTTAGGCTGTAGGTAAGGTTTAGGGTGAGGGTTAGGATGAGGGTGAGGTTTATGGTTAGGGTTAGGGTAAGGGTTAGGTTGAGCGTTAGGTTGAGGGTGAGGGTTAGGTTTAGCATGAGGGTTAGTGTGAGGGTGAGGGTTAGGGTGATTGTTAGGGTTAACTTTAGGGATAGGGTGAGGATTAGGGTTAGGGTTAGGTTTAGGGTGTGGTTTAGGCTGAGGGGTAGGTTTAGGGTTAGGTTGAGTGTTAGGTTTAGTGTGAGGGTTAAGGTTAGGGTGAGGGTAAGGGTTAGAGTGAGGTTAAGGGTGAGGATGAGCTTTAGCTTTAGCATTAGGTTTACCGTTAGGGTTAGGATGAGGGTTAGTGTTAGGGTGAAGGTGAAGGTGAGGGTGAGGGTGAGGGTTAGTGTTAGGGTTAGTGTGACGGTTACTGTTAGGGTGAGGGTTAGGGTTAGGGTAAGGGTTTGGGTTAGGCTTATGTTGAAGGTCAGGGTGAGGGTTAGGTTTAGGTTGAGGGTTAAGGTTAGGGTGAGGGTTAGTGTTAGGGTTAGGGTGAGATTTAGGGTTAGGGTGATGTTTATTGTGAGGGTGAGTGTTTAGTTGAGGGTGAGCATTAGGGTGAGGGTGAGGGTTAGGGTGTGGTTGAGGGTTAGGGTTAGGTTGAGTGATAGGGTGACGTTGAGTGTTATGGTGAGGGTTAGGGTTAGGTTTAGATTTAGAGTAAGGGTGAACGTTAGGGTTAGGTTTAGTTTTAGTGTGATTGTTAGGGTGAGGTGTCGGGATAGTGTTAGGTTTAATGCTAGGGTTAGGGTTAGGTTAGGGTTAGTATGAGGATAAGGTTTAGGGTGAGGGTTAGGGTGAGGGTAAGGTTTAGGGTTAGCGTTAGGGTTAGAGTAAGGGTTAGGGTAAGGGTTAGTGTTAGTGTGAGTGTTAGGGTTAGGGTTATGGTTAGGGTTAGGTTTAGGTTGAGGGGGAGGGGGAGGGCGAGGTGGAGGGTAAGGGTTAGGTTTAGGGTTAGGGTGAGAGCTAGGGTGAGTGTGAGGGTTAGTGTGAGGGTGGAGGTGAGGTTTTCATTTACCTTAGGGTTAGGGTTATGGTGAAGTTTAGGTTGAGGTTGAGGGTTAAGCTGAGGTTAGGGTTAGGGTGAGGGTTAGGGTTAGGCTTACGGTGAGGGTTAGTGTTAGGGTGATGTTTAGGGTGAGGGTGAGCGTTCGGTGAGGGTGAGGGTGAGGGTGAGTGTGAGGGTGTGGGTGAGGTTTAGTGTTAGGGTTAGGTTTAGGGTGAGGGTATGTATGAGGGTTAGGATTAGGAATAGGGTTAGCGTTAATGTTAGCCTGAGGGTATGGGTTAGGGTGATGTTATGGGTGAGGGAGAGGGTTAGGGTTAGGGATAGGTTTAGCCTGAGGGCTAGGGTGAGGAGAGGGTTTGTGTGAGGTTTAGGGTGAGGGATTCTTTTAGGTAAGGGTTAGGGTTATGGTGAGAATAGCGTGAGGTTGAGGGTTAGGTTGAAGGTTACGGTTAGGGTGTGGGTTAGGGTTAGGTTTAGGGTAAGGGTTAGGGTTTGGGTGATGTTTAGGGTGAGGGTGAGTGATAGGGTGAGGATATGTGTTCGGGGAAGTGTGAGTGTTCGGGTGAGGGAGAGGGTTTTGGTGTGGGTAAGGATTAGGGTTAGGTTGAGGGTTAGTGTTAGGGTTAGTTTTAGTGGGAGGGTGAGGGTTAGGGATAGGGTTAGAATTAGTTTGAGGGTTAGGGTAAGGGTTAGTGTTAGGGTCAGGTTTAGGTTAAGGGTGCAGGTTATTGTTAGGGTGAGGGTGAGGGTTAGGGTTAGGGTTAGTTTGAGGGTGAGGGTTAGCTTTAAGATTAGGGTTAGGTTTAGGGTTAGGTTGAGTGTTACGGTGAGGGTGAGGGTGAGGGTGAGGGTTAGGGTTAGTGTGAGAATTAGGGTTAGGGTTAGGCTTAGGGTTATGGTGAAGGTAAGGGTTAGGGTGATGTATAGTCTGAGGATGAGGATTAGGGTTAGTGTTAGGGTTAGGGTGAGGGTTAGGGTGAGGCTTAGGCTTACATGTAGTTTTAGGTTGAGGTTGAGGTATAGGGTGAGGGTTATCGCTATGGTAAGGCTTAGGGATAGGGTTAGAATGAGGGTGAGGGTGAGTGTTAGGTTTAGTGTTAGGGTGAGTGTGAGGGTGAGGGTTAGGAGTAGAGTAAGTATTAGGGTTAGGATGAGGGTGAGGGTGACAGTAAGTGTGTGGGTTAGGGTTAGGTTGAGGGTTAGGTTTAGGGTTAGGGTTAGGGGGAGGTTTAGGGTGTGGGTAACTTTTAGGGTAAGGGTTAGGGTGAGGGTAAGGGTTAGGGTTAGGGTGAGGGCTAGGGTGAGGTGGAGGGGTAGGGTTAGCATTAGGGTTAGGGTGAGTGTGTGGTTTGGGGTTAGGGTTAAGTTTAGGGATAGGGTGAGGATTAGGGTTAGGGTTAAGTTTAGGGTGGATAGGATGAGGGGTAGGGTTAGGATTAGGGTGAGGGTTAGGTTTAGTGTGAGGTTTAGGGTTAGGGTTAGGGTGAGGGATAGGTTTAGTCTGAGGGTTAGGGTTAGGGTGAGGGTAAGGTTTCGGGTGAGGGTTAGGCTGAGGGTGAGATTTAGGGTTAGCATTAGGTTTAGGGTTAGGGTTAGGATGAGGGTTATGTTTAGGGTGAGGGTGAGGTCGAGGGTGAGGGAGAGTGTTAGTTTTAGGTAGAGTGTTTGGGTTAGTGCTAGGGTGAGTGTTAGTTTTAGGGTGAGTGTTAGGGTTAGGGTAAGGTTTAGGGTGAGGTTAGGGTTAGGGTTGGGTTAGGTTGAGTTTCAGGGTGAAGGTTAGGGTTAGGTTGAGGCTTAGGTTTAGGGTGAGGGTTAGGGTTAGTGTTAGGGTGATAGTTAGGGTTAGGTTGATGTTTATTGTGAGGGTGAGTGTTAGGGTAAGGGTTAGGGTTAGGGGGAGGGGGAGGGTTAGGGATAGGGTTAGAATTAGGTTGAGGGTTAGGGTTAGGGCAAGAATTAGGGTTATGGTTAGGGTTAGGGTTATGGCAAAGTTAAGGGTTAGGGTGATGTATAGTGTGGCAATAAGGATAAGGGTTAGTGTTAGGGTTAGGGTGAGGGTTAGGGTGTGGCTTAGGCTTTCCTTTAGTTTTAGGGTGAGGTTGAGGTATAGGGTGAAGGTTAGCGCTATGGTGAGCGTTATGGATAGGGTTAGGGTGAGGGTGAGGGTGAGTGTTAGGTTTAGAGTTAGGGTGAGGCTGAGGGTGAGGGTTAGGAATAGGGTAAGTATTATGGTGAGGATGAGGGTGAGGGTGACAGCTAGGGTGTGGGTTAGGGTTAAGATGAGGGTTATTTTTAGGTTAGGGTTAGGGGGAGGATTTATGTGTGGGTAACTTTTAGGGTGAGGGTCAGGGTGAGGGTAAGTGTTAGGGTTAGGGTGAGGGAAAGGGTTAGGGTGAGGGTTAGGGTGATGTGGAGGGTTAGGGTTAGCATTAGGGTTAGGGTGAGGGTGAGGGTTGGGGTTAGGGTTAAGATTAGGGATAGTGTGAGGATTAGGGTGAGGGTAAGGTTTAGGGTGAGGGTTAGGCTGAGGGTGAGATTTAGGGTTAGCTTTATGTTTAGGGTTAAGGTTAGGATGAGGGTTAGGTTTAGGGTAAGGGTGAGGTAGAGGGTGAGGAAGAGTGTTAGTTTTAGGTATAGTCAGGGTTAGTGGTAGGGTGAGGGTTAGTTTTAGGGTGAGTGTTAGAGTTAGGGTAAGGGTTAGGGTGAGGATTAGGGTTAGGGTTGGGTTAGGGTGAGATTCATGGTGAAGGTTAGGTTAGGTTGAGGCTTAGGGTTAGGGTGAGGGTTAGGGTTAGTGTTAGGGTGAGAGTTAGGGTTAGGGTGATGTTTATTTTGAGGGTGAGGGTTAGGGTAAGGGTGAGTGCTCGGGTGAGAGTGAGGGGTCGGGTGAGAGTGAGGGATAGGTTGTGGTTGAGGCTTAGGTTTAGGGTGAAGGTTAGGGAGACGGTGAGGTTTAGGGTGAGGGTGAGGGTTAGGTTTACGGTTCGGGTTAGGGTGAGGGTTAGGGTTAGGGTTAGGGTTAGGGTTATGGTGACAGGGTGAGGTGTCGGGATAGGGTTAGGGTAAGGGTTAGGGTTAGTTTGAGGGGTAGGGTTAGGGTTATGGTTATTGTGAGGTTAAGTATTCGGGTGAGGGTTAGGGTGATGGTGAGGGTTAGGGTTAGTGTTAGTGTTAGGGTTAGGGTTAGGGTGACGGTGAGGTTTAGGGTTAGGGTGATGTTTAATGTGAGGTTTAGTGTTAGTGTGAAGGTGAGGGTGAGGGTGAGGGTTAGTGTGAAGGTGTGGGTGAGGGTGAGGTTGAGGATGAGGGTTACGGTTAGGGTTAGGGTGAGGGTGAGGGTGAAAGTGAAGGTGAGGGTTAGGGTTAGGGTGAGGGTTAGGGTTAGGGTTAGGGTTAGGATGATGTTTAGGCTGAGTGTTAAGATTATGGTTAGTGTGAGAGTTAGGGTTACGTTGCGGGTGAGGGTGAGGTTGAGGTTTAATTTTAGGGTGGGTTTTAGGGTTACTGTTAGAGTTAGAGTTAGGGTTATTTTTAGGGTTATTGTTAGGGTGAGGGTGAGGGTGAGGGTTTCGTTTAGGTAAGGGTTAGGTTTAGGGTGAAAATTAGGGAGAGGGTGAGGGTTAAGCTGAGGTTAAGGTTAGGGTGAGGGTTATGGTTAAGGTTAGGGTGAAGGTTAGGGTTAGGGTGATGTTTAGGGTGAGGTGAGGGTTAGGGTGAGGGTGAGGGTGAGGGTGTGGTTGAGGGTTAGGGTTAGTGTTAGGTTTAGGTTGAATATGTGGGTAAGGGTTAGGATTAGGAATAGGGTTAGGGTTAGGGTTAGTCTGAGCTTGAGGGTCAGGGTGAGGGTGAAGTGTAGGGTTAGGGTTAATTTGAGAGTTACAGAGAGGGGTAGGGTTAGGTTTAGGGTGAGATTTAGGGTGAGTGTGAGGATTAGGGTGAGGGTTAGTATTAGGGTTAGGGTTAGAGCTAGGGTGAGTTTGAAGGTGAGGGTTAGGTTTAGGATTAGGGTTAAGGTTAGGGTTAGGGTGAGTGTTAGTGTGAGGATGAGGGTTCTGGTGAGGTTTAGGGTGTGCATGAGGGTTAGGGTTATGGTGAGGATTAGGGTTAGGATTAGGGTTAGGGTTCTGGTGAGCTTAAGGATTAGGGTGTGGTTTAGTGTGAGGATGAGGGTTAGGGTTAGTGTTAGGGATAGGGTGAGGGTTATGTTGAGTGTTAGGGTTAGGAATTCGGTTAGGGTTAGGGTGAGGGTGATTGTGAGTGTTAGGGTTAGGTTTAGGGTTAGAGTTAGGGTGAGGGTGAGAGTGAGTGTTAGGATTAGGGTTAGGATTAGGGTTAGGCTGAGGGTGATGTGGAGGGTGAGAGTGAGGTTTAGGATTAGGATGAGGGTTAGTGTTAGGTTTAGGGTTAGTTTTAGGTTAAAGTTGAGGGTTAGGGTTAGGTTTAGTGTTAGGATAAGGGTTCGGCTGAGGGTTAGAGTTAGGGTTAGTGTGAGGGTTAGGTTTAGGGTTAGGGTAAGTGTTAGGTGAGGGTAAAGTTTAGGGTGAATATTAGGGTGACAGTGAAGTTTAGGGTTAGGGTGAAGGTTAGGTATATTGGTCGGGTTAGGGTGAGTGTTAGCCTGTGGGTAAGTGTTAGGGTGAGAGTTAGGTTGAGGGTGAGGGTTAGGGTTCAGGTGAGGGTGAGGATAAGGGTGAGGGTTAGGGTTAGGGTGAGGGATAGGGTGAGGTTTTGGGTAAAGGTTAAGGATAGGATGAGGATTTGGGTTAGGGTTAGGTTTAGGGTGAGGGTTAGGCTGAGGGGTAGGGTTAGGGTTACGGTGAGGCTTAGGTTTAGTGTGAGGGTTAGGGTTAGGGTTATGGTTAGGGTTAGTGTGAGGATAAGAGTTTTTGTGAGGGTTAGGGTGAGCGTGAGGTGTAGGGTTAGCGTTAGTGATACGGTGATGTTAGGGTCAGGGATAGGGTTAGGTTTAGGGTGAGGGTTAGGTTTCGGTTAAGGATGAGGGTTAAGGTTTGGGTGATGTTTATGGTGAGGGTGAGTATTGGGGTGAGGGTGAGTGTGAGGGTTAGGTTTTCGGTTAGTGTTAGGGTTAGGGTGAGGTATCGGTTGAGGATTAGGGTTAATGTGATGGTTAGTGTTAGTGTTAGGGTGAGCTTTAGTTTGAGGATAAGGGTTAGGGTGAGGGTTGGGGTGAGGGTGAGGTGTAGGTTTAGCGTTAGCGATAGGGTGAGAGTTAGGGTCAGGGTTAGGTTTAGGCTGAGTGTGAAGTTTAGTTTTAGGTTTAAGTTTAGGTTTAGGCTTAGGGCGAGGGTGAGGGTGAGGGTTAAGTTTATGATAAGGGTTAGGGTTAGCATTTGTGTGAGTGTTAGGGTGAGGATGAACGTTTGGGTGATGGTGATGGTTAGGGTGTGGGCGAGGGTTAGGTTTACGGTGAGAATTAGGGTTGGGTTAGCCTTAGGGTTATGGTGAGGGTAGGGGTTAGTGTGAGGATTAGGGTCAAGGTGAGGTTTAGGGTTACCGTTATGGTTAGGGTTAGGTTTAGGGTGACGGTGTTGGTAAGGGTTAGGGTTAGGTTTAGGTTGAGGGTTAGGGTTAGGGTAAGGGTTAGGATTAGGGTTCTGGTTAGTGTGAGGGTCAGGCTGAGGGTTATGTTTAGGTAGAGGGTTAGGGTTAGGCTCAGGGGTAGGGTTAGGGTGATGTTTATTGTGAGGGTGAAGGTTAGGGTGAGGGTGAGTGTTAGGGTGAGGGTTTGGGTTCGGGTAAGTTTAGGCTTCGGGTGGGTGTGTGGGTTAGGGTGTGGGTGAGGGTTTGGTTTAGGTTGAGTGTTAGGGTGACGATGAGGTTTGGGGTGAGGGTGAGGGTTAGGGTTAGGTTTAGGGTGAGGGTTAGGGTTAGGGTGAGGGTTAGGGTGAGGGGTAGGGTTAGGATTAGGGTGAGGGCTAGGGTGAGGGTGAGGGTTAGGTTGAGGGGTAGGTTTTGGGTGAGGGTTAGTGTTAGGGTTAGGGTTAGGGTTAGGGTTAGTTTGATGTTTAGTATGAGGGTGAGGTTTAGTATTAGGGTTAGCGTTAGGGAACGGGTTAGATTAGGTTTAGGGTTATGGTGAGGGTTAGGTTTAGTGTGAGGATAAGGGTTAGGGTTAGGGTTAGGTTTAGTGTGAGGATGAGTGTTAGGGTGAGGTTTAGGTTGCATGTGAGTGTTACATAGATCGTTGAGGTTAGGGTGAGGGTTAGGGTTAAGGGTACGATTTGGGTTAGGGTGAGGGTTAGGGTTTGGGTGAAGTTTAGTGTGAGGGTGAGGGTTAGGGTGAGGGTGAGTTTGAGGGTTAGGTTGAGGGTGAGGTTGAGGGTGAGGGTTACAGTTAGTATTAGGGCTTGGGTGAGGGTGAGGGTTAGGGTTAGTGTGAGGTTTAGGGTTAGGCTGAGGTTGAGGGTGAGGTTGAGGGTGAGGGTTAAGTTTAGGGTTAGGTTGAGGGTGAGTGTTAGGGTTAGGTTTAGGATTAGGGTTAGGGTTAGGGTTATTCTGAGGTTGAGGGTTTCGGTGAGGGTGAGGGTTAGGGTTAGGTTTAGGAGTGAGGGTTAGTTTTAGGTTTAGGTTGAGGGTTAGGGTTAGTGTGAGTGTTAGGGTGAGGGGTAGGTTTAGGGTGTAAGTTAGGGTGACGGTGAGGAAGAGGGTGAGGGTTCGTGTTTTGATTAGGGTTAGGGTGAGTTTTATGGTTAGGGTTAGGGTTATTGTTAGGATTAGGGTTAGGATGAGGGCTAGGGTGAAGATGAGGGTTAGGGTTAGGGTAGGATGAGGGTTAGGGTTTTGGGTGAGGGTTAGGGTTAAGTTTAGGGTAAGGGTTAGGGTTAGGGTTAGGGTGATGTTTAGGGTGAGGGTGATGGTTAGGGTGAGGGTGAGGTTGAGGTTGAGGGTGAGGGTTAGGATTAGGAATAGGGTTAGCGTTAGTGTTGGGCTGAGGGTGAGGGTCAGGGTTAGGATTAGGGTTAGCGTTAGGGGTATTGTGAGGGTGAGGGTGAGGTTGAGTGTTAGGGTTAGTGTGAGGGTTAGGTTTAGGGTGATGGTTAGGTTTAGGGTGAGGGTTAGGGTTAGGGTGAGGTTTAGGGTGAGGGTTAGGTTGAGGGGTAGGTTTAGGGTGAGGGTGAGGATTAGGGTTAAGTTTAGTGATAGGGTGAGGATTAGGTTTAGGTTTAGGTTGAGGGTGAGGGTTAGGCTGAGGGGTAGGTATAGGGTAGGTTGAGTGCTAGGTTTAGTTTGAGGATTAGGGTTAGGGTTAGGGTGTCGGTAATGGTTAAGGAGAGGGTTAGGGTGAGTGTAAGGTTTAGGGTTAGAATTAGGGGTAGGGTTAGTGTTAGGATCAGGGTTAGGGTTAAGTTTAGGGTTAGGGTGAGGGTGATGATGAGGGTTAGGATTAGGGTTAGGGTGAGGGTTAGAGTTAGGGTGATGGCCTGGGTGAGCGTGAGGTTTAGGCTGAGGGTGAGGGTGAGGGTCAGGTTTTCGGTTAGGTATGGGTTAGGGTTAGGGTTAGGGTGAGGATTGGGTGAGGGTGTGGATTAGTGTTAGGTTTAGGGTTCGGGTGAGGGTGAGGGTAAGCGTGAGGGTTAGTGTGAGGGTTACGGTTACATTGAGGATAGGTTTAGGGTGAAGGTTGGGGTTAGTGTCAGGGTGAGGGTTAGGATGAGGGTGAGGCTTAGGGTGAGGGTGAGGGTTAGGGATAGGTTTAGGGTTAGGGTGAGGTCAATGGTTAGGTTTATGGTGAAGGTGAGGGTTAGGGTTATGTTTAGTGTTAGGGTGAGGGTTAGGTTTAGGGTTAGGATAAAGGTTAGGCTGAGGGTTAGGTTTAGGGTTAATGTGAGTGTTAGGTATATGGTTAGGGTTTGGGTTAGGTTGACTGTAAAGGTTAGGGTGAGGGTTCGGTTGAGGGTGAGGGTTAGGGTGAGGGTGAGGGTTAGGATGAGTGCTAGGTTTAGGGTTATGGTTAGGCTTAGTACGAGGCTTAAGGTGAGTGGTAGGTTTAGGGTTAGCATTAGGGTGAAGTTTAGGGTGTGGGAAAGTGTTAGGGTGAGCTTTACAGTGAGGATGAGCATTAGGGTTAGGGTGAGGGTAAGTGTTAGAATGAGGGTTAGGGATAGGGTTAGGTCAGGGTGAGGCTCAGGGTGAGGGTTAGGGTTTGGTTGAGGCTTAGGTTTAGGGTAAGGGTTAGGGTTAGTGTTAGATTGAGATTTAGGGTTATGGTCATGTTTATTGTGAGGGTGAGGGTTAGGGTAAGGGTGAGTTTTCGGGTTAGTTTGAGGCTTTGGGTGAGGGTCAGGATTACGGTGTGGTTGAGGCTTAGGGTTAGGGTGAGGGTTAGGGTAATGGGGAGGGTTAGGGTGAGGGTGATGGTTCGGTTTACGGTTAGGATTAGGGTGAGTGTTAGGATTAGGGTTAGGGTTAGGTTGAGAGTTAGGTTGAGGTGTCGGGATAGGTTTAGGGTTAGGGTTAGTGTTAGTTTGAGGGTTAGGGTTAGGGTTAGGGTTAGTGTGAGGATAATGGTTATGGTGAGGGTTAGTGTGAGAGTGAGGGTTTGTGTTAGCGTTAGGGTTAGCGTGAGTGTTAGGGTTAAAGTGAGGGTTAGGTTTAGAGTGATGTTTAGGGTGAGGTTGAGGGTTAGTGTGAGGGTGAGGGTGAGGGTTAGGGTGAGGGTGCGAGTGAGGGTGAGGCTGAGGATGAGGGTTAGTTTTAGGGTTTGGGTCAGGGTGAGTGTTAGGGTTAGGATTAGAGTTAGGGTTACGGTTAGGCTGAGGGTGAGGGTGAAAGTGAGGGTGAGGGTTAGGTTTAGGGTGATGGTTAGGGTTAGTGTGAGGGTTAGTTGATGTTGAGGCTCAGGGTGAGAGTAATGATGAGGGTGAGGGTGAGGGTGAGTGTAAGGGTTAGGGTTAGGATTAGGTTTAGGGTGAGTTTTAGGGTTAGGGTTCGGGTTAAAGTTATGGTTATTGTTAGGGTTAGGTTTAGGGTTAGGGTGAGGGTGAGGATGAGGTTTTCCATTAGGTAAGGGTTAGGTTTACGGTGAGGATTAAGGTGAAGGTGAGGGTTAAGCTGAGGTTAGGTTTAGGGTGAGGGTTAGGGTTAGGGTTAGGGTGAGGACTAGGATTAGGGTGATGTTTAGGGTGAGGGTGAAATTTAGGGTGAGGGTGAGGGTTAGGGTGAGGGTGAGGTTTAGGGTTAGCATTAGGTTTACCATTAGGGTTAGGATGAAGGTTAGGGTTAGGGTGAGGGTGAGGGTCAGGGTTATGGTGAGGGTTAGTGTTAGGGTTAGTGTGACGGTTACTGTTATTGTGAGGGTTAGGTTTAGGGTGAGGGTTAGGTTTAGGGTAAGGGTTTGGTTTAGGGTTAGGGTGAGGGTGAGGGTCAGGGTGAGGGTTAGGATTAGTTTCAAGTTTAGGATTAGGGTGATGGTTAAGGATAGGGTTAGGTTGATTGTAAGTAGGATTAGGATTAGGGTGAGGGTAATGGTTAGGTTTAGGGTTAGGGTTAGGTTTAGTGTTAGGGTGAGTGTGAGCGTTAGAGTCAGGTTTGGGGTTAGGATAAGGGTTAGGCTGAGGATTAGGGTTAAGGTTAGTGTGAGTGTTCGGTTTAGGGTTAGGGTTTTGGTTAAATTGAAGGTAAAGGTTAGGGTGAGGTTTAGGGTGAGTTTGAGGGTTAGGGTTAGGGTGAGTGTTAGGGTCAGGGTTAGGTTTAGGGTTATGGTTAGGGTTAGGTTGAGGGTTCGGGTGAGGGTTAGGTTTAGGTTTAGGGTTAGGATGAGGTTTAGGATGTGGGTAACTTTTAGGGTGAGGTTTTGGGTGAGGGTGAGGTTTAGGGTTAGGGTGACGGTAAGGGTTAGGGTGAGGGTTAGGATGAGGTGGAGGGTTATTAGGGTTAGGGTGAGGGTGAGATTGAAAGTGAAGCTGAGGGTTAGGGTTAGGGTGAGTGTTAGGGTTAGGTTAGGGTTAGGATGAGGTTTAGACTGAGTGTTAAGGTTATGATTAGTGTGAGGGTTAGTTTGAGGGTGTGGGTGAGGGTGAGGTTTAGGGTTAGTTTTAGGGTGAGGATGAGGGTTAAGCTGAGGTTAGGTTTAGGGTGAGGGTTAGGGTTAGGTTTAGTTTTAGGTTGCATGTGATGGTCAGTGTTAGGAAAAGGAATAGGGTTAGGTTCGGGTTAGGCTGAGCTTGAGGGTCAGGGTAAGAGTGAAGTTTAGGGATAGGGTTAGTGTTAGTTTGAGAGTTATGGAGAAAGGTAGGGTTAGGGTTAGGGTGAGGTTTAGGATGAGTGTGAGGATTAAGGTGAGGGTGAGCGTGAGGGTTAGGGTTAGGGTTAGGGTTGGAGGTAGGGTGAGTTTGAAGGTGAGGGTTAGGTTTAGGATTAGAATTAAGGTTAGGGTTAAGGTGAGTGGTAGGTGAGGGTTCAGATTCGGGTTCGGGTTCGGGTTAGGGTGTGCATGAGTTTTAGGGTTATGGTGAGGATTAGGGTTAGGATTAGGGTTAGGGTTCTGGTGAATTTAAGAATTAGGGTGAGGATTAGTGTGAGGATGTGGGTGAGGGTTAGTGTTAGGGATAGGGTGAGGGTTACGGTGAGTGTTAGGTTTAGGGTTAGGGTTAGGGTGAGGGTGAGGTATAGGGTGAGGCTTAGCGTTAGTGTGAGGGTTAGGGATAAAGTTAGGGTTAGTGTCAGGGTGATGTTGAGTGTTAGGGTTAGGTTTAGTGTTAGATTTAGGGTTAGGGTTAGGATGATTGTTAGTGTTAGTGTTAGGGTTAGGGTTAGGTTTAGGGTGAGGGTTAGATTTGGTTTATGATTAGGATAAGGTTTAGGCTGAGGGTTAGTGTTAGGGTTAGTGTGAGGTTTTGGTTTAGCGTTAGGGTAAGTGCTAGGGTGAGGGTAAATTTAGGGTGAATATTAGGGTGATGGTGAAGTTTAGGGTTATGTTGAGGGTTAGGTTGAAGGTTAGGTTTATGGTTGGGGTTAGGGTGAGTGTTAGGGTGTGGGTAAGTGTTAGGGTGAGGGTTAGGGTGCGAGTGAGGGTTAGGGTGAGGGTGAGGGATAGGATGAGGGTTTGTGTTAAGGTTAAGGATAGGATGAGGATTTAGCTAAGGATTAGGTTTAGGGTAAGGGTTAGGCTGAGGGTTAGGGTTAAGGTTAGGGTGAGGATTAGTTTTAGTGTGATGGTTAGGGTTAGGGTTAGGGTGACAGTAAGGGTTACAGTGAGGGTTAGTGTGAGTGTGAGGTTTAGGGATAGCATTAGGTTTAGGGTTTGGGTTAGGATAAGTGTTTTGGTTACATTTAGGGTTAGGATTAGGATGAGGGTGAGGTTTAGCGTCAGGGTTAGTTTGAGGTTTAGTGTTAGGTGTGGGCTAGGGTGAGGTTTAGGGTTAGGGTGAGGGTTAGGTTTAGGGTTAGGGTTAAGGTGAGGGTGAGGGTCAGGGTTAGGGTTATGGTTAGGGTGAGGGTTAGGCTGAGGGTTAGGGTTAGGGTTAGGGTTAGTGTGAGGGTTAGGGTTAAGGTTAGGGTTTGGGTTAGGGTGTGGTTTAGGGTTAGTTTTAGGGTTAGGATAAGGGTTAGGCTGAGGGTTAGGGTTAGGGTCAGTGTGTGTGTTAGGTTTAGGGTTAGGGTTTGGATTAGGATGAGGGTAAAATTTAGGGTGAGTGTTAGGGTGAGGGTGAGGGTTAGGGTTATATTTAGGGTTAGGGTGAGTGTTAGGGTGAGGGTTAGATTTAGGGTTAGGCTTAGGCTGAGGGTTAAGGTGTAGGTAAGGGTTAGGGTGAGGGTTAGGTAGAGGGTGAGGTTTAGGTTTAGTGTGAGGGTTAGGGTTAGGGTCATGGTGAGTTTTAGGTTTAGTGTGAGGGTTAGGGTGAGATTGAGGGTTATTGTTAGGGTGAGGTTGAGGGTAAGGTTTAGGGTGAGGCTTAGGGTGAGGATGAGGTTTACGTTTAGCATTAGGTTTACAGTTAGGGTTAGGATGAGGGTTAGGTTTAGGGTGAGGGTGAGGGTTAGGGTTAGGGTCAGTGTGAGGGTTAGTGTTAGGATGATGGTTAGGTTTAGGGTGAGGGTTAGGTTTATGTTAAGTGTTCGGGTGAGGGTTAGGGTTAGGGTTAGGGTTAAGGTGACGGTGAGGGTGAGAGTTAGTGTTAGGTTGAGGGTTAGGGTTAGGGTAAGGGTTAGGGTTAGGGTTAGGATGCGAGTTAGGGTTAGGGTGAACTTTAGTATAAGGTTGAGGGTTAGGGTGAGGGTGAGTGTTCGTGTGTGGGTTAGGGTTCGGGTGAGGGTGAGGGTTTGGGTGTGGTTGAGGCTTAGTGTTAGCGTGAGGGTTAGGGTGACGGTGAGGGTTAGGGTGAGGGTGAGGGTGAGGGTTAAGTCTACAGTTAGGGTTAGGTTGAGGTTTAGGGTAAGGGTTATGGTTAAGGTGAGAGTTAAGGTAAGGTTTCGGGATAGGGTTAGGGTGAGGGTTAGGGTTAGTGTGGGGGTTAGGCTTAGGGTTAAGGTTAGTGTGAGGATAAGGTTTAGGGTGAGGTTTAAGGTGAGGGTTAGGTTTAGTGTTAGGGTTACGGTGAGGGTTAGCATTAGGGTGAGGTTTAGGGTTAGGTTTAGGGTGAGGGTTAGGTTTAGGGTGATGTTTAGGGTGAGGGTGATGGTTAATGTGAGGGTGAGGGTGAGGTTTAGGGTGAGCGTGAGGCTGAGAGTTAGAATTAGGATTAGTGTTAGGGTTAGGGTTAGGCTGAGGGTGAGTGTCAGCGTGAGGGTGAAGGTTAGGGTTAGGGTTAGGTTTAGGGTTAGAATGAGGGTTACGGTTAGTGTGAGTGTTATGGTTAGGGTTACGATTAGGGATAGGGTGAGGGTAAGGGTTAGGGTGAGGGTTAGGGTGAGGGTTAGGGTTAGGGTTAGGATTAGGGTGCGGGTTAGGGTTAAGTTGATGTTTAGGTTGAGGTTGAGGGGTAGGGAGAGGATGATGGTTCAGTTGAGGGTGAGGGTGTGGGTGAGGATTAGGGTTATGATGAGGGTTAGGGTTAGGTTTAGGTTTCTTGTGAGGGTGAGGGTTAAGGGTAGGGTTATGGTTAGGTTGAGGGTTAGGGTTAGGGAGAGGGTTAGGAATAGGTTTAGGGTGAGTTTTTTGGGTGAGTGTGAGGGTTAGAGTGACAGTGAGGGTGAGGGTTAAGGTTAGGATTAGGGTTAGAGTTATGTTGAGTTTGAGGGTGAGGGTTAGGTTTAGGATTAGGGATAGGGTTAGGGTTAGAAAGAGTGTTAGAGTGAGGGTGAGGTTTCGGGTGAGGTTAAGAGTTAGGGTTTTAGAGTGGGTTAGGTTTAGGGAAACGATTAGGGTTATGGTGAGAGTAAAGTTTATGGTGAGGTTTAGTGTGAGGATGAGTGTAAGGTTAGTGTCAGGGTTAGGGTGAGGGTTAGGGTAAGGGTCAGGGTTTGGTTTAGGGTTAGGTTGAGGGTGAGGTATAGGGTTAGGGTTAGGGTAAAGGTAAGGGATAGGGATAGTGATAGGGTTAAGGTTAGGGTGAGGGTGAGTATGAAGGTTTGGTTTAATGTTAGGATTAGGGTTAGGCTGAGGGTGATGGGGAGGGTGAGGTTGTGGGTTAGGGTTAGGGTGAGGATTAGGGTTAGGGAAGGGTGAAGGTGAAGGTTAGGGTTAGTATTAGGGTTGGGATGAGGGTTAGGCTGAGGGTTAGGTTTAGGGTTAGTGTGACGGTTAGGGTTAGGGTTAGGGTTAGGTTTAGGGTGAGGGTTAGGGTTAGCGTTAGGGTTATGGTGAGGGTTAGGGTTAGGGTGAGGATTAGGATTACGGTTAGGTTGAGGGTTAGTGTTAGGGAGATGTTTAGGGTGAGGTTGAGAATTAGTGTGAGGGTGAGGGTGAGGGTGAGTTTGAGGTTGAGGGTGAGTGTTAGGGTTAGGGTTAGGATGAGGGTGAGTGTTACGGTTAGGATTAGGGTTAGGAATAGGTGTAGGCTGAGGGTGAGGGTGAGGGTTAGGGTGAGGGTTAGGGTTAGTGTGATGGTGAGGGTTGGGATGAGGGTGGGAGTTAGCATTAGGGTTAGGGTTAGGGTGAGGGTCAGTTTGAGGGTTAGGGTTAGTATTAAGGTTAGGTTTAGTGTAAGGCTGACGGGGAAGGGGAGGTGGAGGTTGAGGATTAGGGTTAAGGTTAGGTTTAGGGTGAGGGCTAGGGTGAGGGTGATGGTTAGGGTGAGGGTGAGGGTTTCGGTTAGGTAAGGGTTAGGGTTAGTTTGATGATTAGGGTGAGGGTGAGGCTTAAGCTGAGGTTAGGATTAGGGTTAGGGATAGGGTTAGGGTTACGGTGAGTGTTAGTTTTACGGTGATGTTTAGGGTGAGGATGTGGGTTAGGGTGAGGTTGAGGGTTAGGGTGAGAGTGAGGGTGAGTGTGAGGGTTAGGGTTAGGGTTAGGTTTAGGCTGAGGGTGAGGGTGAGGGTTAGGAATAAGAATAGGTTTAGGGTTAGGTTTAGGGTGAGGGTTAAATTTAGGGTTAGGGTGAGTGTTAGGTTGTGGGTAAGTGTTAGGCTGAGGATTAGTTTGAGGGTGAGGGTTAGGATTATGGTGAGGGTAAGGGTTAGGTTGAGGGTTAGGGTGAGTGTGAGGGTTAGGCTTAACATAAGCGTTAGGGTGAGGCTGAGGGTTATGGTGAGGGTTTGGTTAAAGGTTAAGGATAGGGTAAAGATTAGGGTTGGGTTAGGTTTAGGGTGAGGTTTAGGCTGAAGGGTAGAGTTAGTCTGATGATTACTTTTAGTGTGAGGGTTAGGGTTAGGGTTAGGGTGACGGTAAGGTTTAGGGTGAGGGTTAGGGTGAGTGTGAGTTTTAGGGTTAGCATTAGGTTTAGCGTTAGTGTTAGGATGAGGGTTAGGGTTATGGTTAGGTAGAGGTTGAGGGTGAGTTTTAGGGTTAGGGTTAGGGTGAGGGTTAGTGTTAGGGTGAGGGATTGGGTGAGGGTGAAGGTTAGGGTGAGAGTGAGGTTGAGGGTGAGTTTTTCGGTTAGGAAAAGTTTAGGGTTAGGGTTAGGGTGAGGATTAGGGTGACCGTGTGGGTTAGGGTTAGGGTGAGGGTGAGGATGAGGCTGAGAGTTAGTGTTAGGATGAGGGTTAGGGTTAGGATTAGGGTGAAGGTGAGGGTGAGGGTGAGGGTTAGGGTTAGGGTTAGTGGGAGTGTTAGGGTTACGGTGAGGGTTAGGGTTAGGGTTAGGGTGAGGTTTAGAGTTAGGGTGAGGGTGAGGGTGAGGTTTTCTGTTAGGTAAGGTTTAGGGTTAGGGTTAGGGTGAGCTTTAGGCTGAGGGGGAGAGGGAGGGGAAGGGGGAGGGGGAGGGGGAGGGGGGAGGTTTAGGGTTTGGGTTAGGGTGTGGGTGAGGATGAGTGTGAGGGTTAGGGTTAGGGTTAGTGTGAGGGTTAGGGTTAGGGTTAGTGTGAGTGTTAGGGTTAGGTTGAGGGTTAGGTTTAGGGTGATTTTTGGTGTTAGGGTGAGGGTTAGGGTGAGGCTGAGTGTTCGTGTGAGAATTAGGGTAAGGTTTAGGTTTAGGGATAGGTTTATGTTGAGGGTAAGGGTTAGGGTGAGGGTTAGGGTGAGGGTGAGGGTGAGGGTTAGGGTTAGTGTGAGGATTATGGTTAGTGTTAGGGTTAAGTTGAGGCTGAGGTTTAGGGTTAGAATTAGGGTTAAATTTAGGGTTAGGGTGAGTGTTAGGTTGTGGGTAAGTGTTAGGCTGAGGATTAGTTTGAGGGTGAGGGTTAGGATTATGGTGAGGGTAAGAGTTAGGTTGAGGGTTAGGGTGAGTGTGAGGATGAGAGTTAGGCTGAGGGTTAGGGTTAGGGTTAGTGTGAGGGTGAGGGTTACAGTTATGGTGATGGTTAGGGTAAGGGTTAGGATAAGGGATAGGCTGAGGATTACGGTAAGGGTTAGTGTGAGTGTTAAGTTTAGGGTTAAGGTGTGGGTTAGGTTGAGGGTAATGTTTAGGGTGAGTGTTAGGGTGAGGGTGAGGTTTAGGGTTAGGGTGAGGGTTAGGGTCAGGGTTAGGCTTATGGTTGTGGTTAGGGTTAGGGTGAGGTTAAGGGTGAGAGTTAGTTTTAGAGTTAAGGTGAGGGTTAGGGTGTGGGTAAGTGTTAGGGTGAGGTTTATGGTGAGGGTGAGGGATAGGGTTAGGGTGACGGAAAGGTTTAGGGTGAGGGTTAGGTTTAGTGTGAGGGTTAGGGTTAGGGTGAGGGTGAGGTTTAGGGTTAGCATTAGATTTAGGGTTAGGGTTACGATGAAGGTTAGGGTTAGGGTGAGGGTGAGGGTGAGGCTGAGTGTTAGGGTTAGGTTTAGTGTAAGGGTTAGTGTTAGGGTGAGGGTTAGGTTTAGGGTGAGGGTTAGGGTTACCTTGAGGGTTAGGATTAAGTTGAGGGTTTGGGTTAGTGTTAGGGTGAGAGTTAGGGTTAGGGTGATAGTTATTGTGAGGTTGAGGTTTAGGGTGAGGGTGAGTGTTCGGGTGTGATTGAAATTTAGGGTTAGGGTGATGGTGAGGGTTACGATGAGGGTGAGGGTTAGGCTTAGGGTTAGAGTTAGTGTGAGGGTTAGGGTTAGTTTTAGGGTTAGGGTGAGAGTTAGTGTGAATTGTCGGGATACACTTAGGGTGTGGGTTAGGATTAGTGTGAGGGTTAGGATTAGGTTTAAGTTTAGTGTGAGGATAAAGGTTAGGGTGAGGGTTAGGGTGAGGGTGAGGGTTAGGGTTAGCGTTAGGGTTATGTTGAGGGTTAGGGTTAGGGTGAGGCTTAGGATTAGGGATAGGTTGAGGGTTAGTGTTAGGGAGATGTTTAGGGTGAGGTTGAGAGTTAGTGTGAGTGTTAGGGTGAGGGTGAGGTTGAGGTTGAGGGTGCGTGTTAGGGTTAGGGTTAGGATGAGGGTGAGTGTTAGGGTTAGGATTAGGTTTAGGGATAGTTTTAGGCTGAGGGTGAGGGTGAGGGTTAGGGTGAGGGTTAGGGTTAGTGTGATGGTGAGGGTCAGGGTGAGGGTGAGGGTTATGATGAGGGTGAAGGTGTGGGTGAGGGTTAGCGTTAGGTTTAGTGTTAGGGTGAGTTTTATGGTTAGAGTTAGGGTTAGGGCTAGGGTTATGGTAATTTTTAGGCTTAGGGTTAGAGTTAGGGTGAGAGTGAGGGTGAGGGTTAGCCTTAGGGTTAGGGTGAAGGTTAGGATGAGGGTGGGGTTGAGGGTTAGGGTTAGGATTAAGGTTAGTTTTAGGGTAAGGCTGAGGGGGAAGGGGAGGTGGAGGGTGAGGATTAGGGTTAGGGTTAGGTTTAGGGTGAGGGCTAGGGTGAGGGTGAGGTTTAGGGTGAGGGTGAGGGTTTCGGTTAGGTAAGGGTTAGGGTTAGGGTGAGACTTAGGGGGAGGGGGAGGGTTAGGGTGAGGGTGAGGTTTAGGGTTAGGATTAGGGCTGGGATGAGGGTTAGGCTGAGGGTTAGGGTTAGGGTTAGTGTGAGTGTTAGGGTTAGGGTTAGCGTTACGGTTATGGTTAGGGTTAGGTTTAGGGTTAGGATAAGTGTTAGGCTGATGGTTAGGGTAAGGGTTAGTGTGAGTGTTATATTTATGTTTAGGTTTTTTGTTAGGTTGAGGGTAAAGTTTATGGTGAGGTTTAGGTTTAGAGTTAGGGTTAGGGTCAGGGTTATACTTAGGGATGTGGTGAGGTTTAGGGTGAGGTTTAGGGTGAGAGTTAGTTTTAGGGTTAGGGTGAGGGTTACCGTGTAGGTAAGTGTTAGGGTGAGGGTAGGGTGAGGGTGAGGGTTAGGGTTAGGGTGACGGAAAGGTTTAGGGTGATGGTTAGGTTTAGTGTGACGGTTAGGGTAAGGGTGTAGGTGAGGTTTAGGGTTAGCATTAGGTTTAGGGTTAGGGTTAGGATGAGGGTTAGGGTGAGGGTAAGGGTGAGTTTGAGGGTGAGGGTGAATATTAGGGTTAGGTTTAGTGTGAAGGTTAGTGTTAGGGTGAGGGTTAAAGTTAGGTTGAGGGTTAGGATTAGGTTGAGTGTTAGGGATAGTGTTAGGGTGAGAGTTAGGGTTAGGGTGATGGTTATTGTGAGGGTCAGGTTTAGGGTGATGGTGAGTGTTCGTGTGAGGATCGGGTTCTGTTGAGTGTGAAGGTTAGGGTGTGGTTGAAATTTAGGGTTAGGTTGAGGGTTAGGGTGATGGTGAGGGTTACGGTGAGGGTGAGTGTTAGGCTTAGTGTTAGGGTTAGGGTGAGGATTAGGGTTAGTTTTAGGGTAAGGGTGAGAGTTAGGGTGAGTTGTCGGGATAGGGTTAGGGTGTGGGTTAGTGTTAGGGTGAGGGTGAGGGTTAGGTTTAGGTTTAGTGTGAGGATAAAGGTCAGGGTGAGGGTTAGGGTGAGGGTGAGGTGGACGGTTAGGTTGAGGGTTAGTGTTAGGGTGATGTTTATTGTGATGTTGAGAGTTAGTGTGAAGGTGAGGGTGAGGGTGAGGTTGAGGTTGAGGGTGAGTGTTAGGGTTAGGGTTAGGATGAGGGTGAGTGTTAGGGTGAGGATTAGGGTTAGGTTAAGGGTTAGGCTGAGGGTGAGGGTGTGGGTTAGGATGAGGGTCAGGGTAGTGTGATGGTGAGGGTCAGGATGAGGGTGAGGGTTAGGATGAGGGTGAGGATTAGGGTGAGGGTTAGAGTTAGGTTTAGGGTTAGGGTGAGTTTTATGTTTATGGTTAGGGTTAGGGCTAGGGTTATGGTAATTTTTAGGGTTAGGGTTAGATTTAGGGTGACGATGAGGGTGAGGGTTAGCATTAGGGTTAGTGTTAGGGTTAGGGTGAGGGTGGGGTTGAGGGTTAGGGTTAGGATAAAGGTTAGGTTTAGGGTAAGGCTGAGGGGGAAGGGGAGGTGGAGGGTGAGGATTAGGGTTAAGGTTAGGTTTAGGGTGTGAGCTAGGGTTGAGGGTGAGGGTTAGGGTGAGGGTGAGGGTTTTGTTTACGTAAGGGTTAGGGATAGGGTGAGGATTAGGGTGAGGGTGAGGGTTAAACTGAGGTTAGGTTTAGGTTGAGGGTTAGGGTTAGGGTTACGGTGAGTGTTAGGTTTACGGTGATGTTTAGGGTGAGGATGAGGGTTAGGGTGAGGGTGAGGGTTAGGGTGAGAGTGAGGGTGAGGGTGATTGTGAGGGTTAGGGTTAGGGTTAGGTTTAGGCTGAGGGTGAGGGTGAGGGTTAGGAATAAGAATAGGGTTAGGGTTAGGTTTAGGGTGAGGGTTAAATTTTGGGTTAGGGTGAATGTTAGGGTGTGGGTAAGTGTTAGGATGAGGATTAGTTTGAGGGTGAGGGTTAGGGTGAGTGTAAGGGTTAGGGTTAACATAAGCGTTAGGGTGAGGATGAGGGTTATGGTGAGGGTTTAGTTAAAGGTGAAGGATAGGGTAAAGATAAGGTTTGGGTTAGGTTTAGGGTGAGGTTTAGGCTGAGGGGTAGAGATGGACTTAGTCTGATGATTAGGTTTAGTTTGAGGGTTAGGTTTAGGGTTAAGGTGACGGTAAGGTTTAGGGTGAGGGTTAGGGTGAGTGTGAGTTTTAGGGTTAGCATTAGGTTTAGCTTTAGTGTTAGGATGAGGGTTAGGGTTATGGTTAGGTAGAGGGTGAGGGTGAGTTTTAGGGTTAGGGTTAGGGTGAGGGTTAGTGTTAGGGTGAGGGATTGGATGAGGGTGAAGGTTGGGGTGAGGGTGAGGTTGAGGGTGAGTTTTTCGGTTAGGAAAGGGTTAGGGTTAGGATTAGGGTGAGGATTAGGGTGACCGTGTGGGTTAGGGTTAGGGTGAGGGAGAGGATGAGGCTAAGAGTTAGTGTTAGGATGAGGGTTAGGGTTAGGATTAGGGTGAAGGTGAGGGTGAGGGTGAGTGTTAGGGTGCAGTTGAGGATTAGGGTGAGTGTGAGGGTGTAGGTGAGGGTTAGGTTTAAGGTGAGGGTTATGGTGAATGTGAGGGTTATTGTGAAGGTGAGGGTTAGAGTTACGGTTAGGGTGAGGGTTTGGATTAGGTTAAGGTGAGGGGTAGAGTTATGGGTAGGGTTAGGGTTAAGATGAGGATTAGGCTTAATGTGAGGTTTAGGATTAGGGTTAGGGTTAGTGTGAGGACAAGTTTAGAGTTTTAAGGTGTGGTTTAGGGTGAGAGTGCGGGTTAGGTTTAGCGTTAGTGTTACAGTGGGGGTGAGGGTAAGGGTGAGGGTTATGGTGAGGTTGAGGGTTAGGATTAGGTTTAGGGTTAGGGTGAGGGAGAGGGTGTGGGTTAAGGTGACGGTAAGGGTTAGGGTGAGCATGAAGATTAGGGTGAGCATTAGGGTGAGGGTTAGGTTTAGGTTTAGTGTGAGGATTAGGGTTAGGTTAAGGGTTAGGGATATGGTGAGTGTAAGGCTTAGGGTGAGGTTTAGGGTGAGGGTGAGGGTAAGTGTTAGGGTGAGGGCTAGGGTTAGGGTTAGGTTTTAGGTGAGTGTTAGGGTTATGGTGAGGGTGATGGTGAGGGTTAAGTTTAGGATTAGGTTTGTGGTTAACATGAGGTTTATGGATAGGGTTAGGGTTAGGGTGAGGGTTAGGGTTAGGGTTAGGTTTAGAGTTAGGGTGTGGGTGAGGGTGAGGGCAAGGGTTTGGATTAGGGTTAGGGTAAGTGTTAGGGTGAGGGTTAGGCTGAGGTGTAGGGGTAGAGTTAGGGTGAGGGTGAGTGTAAGGGTAAAGTTGAGAGTGAAGGTTAGGATTTGGGTGAGGTTTAGGGTTAGCATAAGGGTTAGGATTAGGCTTAGTGTGAGATTTAGGATTAGGGTTAGGGTTAGGGTGAGGGTTAAGGTTAGGGTTAAGGTTAGCATTAGGGTGAGCGTGAGGGTGAGGGTTAGGGTTTGGATTATGGTTAGGGTTAGGTTTAGGCTGAGGTTGAGTTTGAGGGTGAAGCTCAGGGTTAGGGTTAGGGTGAGTGTTAGGGTTGGGGTTAGGATTAAGGTTAGGGTGATGTTTAGTGTTATTGGTAGGGTTAGGATGATGGTTAGGCTGAGGTTTAGGGTTAGGGTTAGGGTGAGGTTAATGGTTAGAGTGAGGGTTAGTGTGAGGGTGAGGGTTAGGACTAAGCTTATTGTTAGGATGATATTTAGGGTGAGGGTTAGTGTTAGGATGAGGGTTGAGGTTAGGTTTAGGGTGAGGATAAGATTTAGGGTGAGTTTTAGGGTGAGGGTGAGGGTTAGGATTAGGCAAAGGATTAGGGTGAGTGTTTGGGTGACGTTTAGGGTTAGGGATAGGGTTAGGATGAGAGTTAGGCTGAGGGTTAGGTTTAGGGTTAGGGTGAGTGGAAGGGTTAGGGTGAGGGTTAGGGTTAGGCTAAGGGGTAGGTTTAGGGTTAGTGTTAGGGTGAGGGTTAATGTGTGGGTTAGGGTTAGGGTTAGGGTTAGAGTGAGGGGAAGGTTTAGGGTGAGGGTTAGGGTGATGTTGAGGTTTAGGTTTAATATTAGGGTTAGGGTTACAGTTAGGGTGAGGGTTAGGGTTAGGGTTAGAATGAGGATGAGGGTTAGTGTTAGCATTAGGGTTAGGGTTAGGGTTAGTCTGAGGGTTAGGGTTAGGGTTAGGGTGAGGGCGATGTGAGGGTTAGGGTGAGGGTTAGCAGTAGGGTTAAGGTTAGTTTTAGGCTGAGGGTGGGAGTGAGGGTTAGGGTGAGTGTGAGGGTGAGGTTTAGTGTTAGCATTAAGGTTAGGGTTAGGTTTAGGGTTAGGGTGAGGATTAGGGTTAGGCTTAGGGTTAGAGTTAGATTGAGGGTTACAGTGAGGGTAAGGGTTAGGGTGAGGGTTAGGTTGAGTTTGAGGTTTAGATTTAGCATTAGGGTTAGGGTTAGGGTTAGGGTGAGGTTTAGGAACAGGGTTAGGTTAGGGTGAGGGTCAGGTTTAGGGTTAGGTCTAGGATTAGGCATAGGGTGAGGGTTAGCGTTAGGATTAGGTTTAGGATGAGGGTTAAGTTGAGGGTGAGGTTTAGGGTGAGGGTTAGAATGAGGGTGATTGTGACAGGGTTAGGGTGAGGCTTAGGATGAGGGTGAGGGTTAGTGTTAGTGATAGGGTTACGGTTAGGTTGAGAGTTAGGGTTAGGGTTAGGGTTAGAGTTAGAGTGAGGGTGAGGTTGAGGGTTAGGGTTTTGATTAGGGTTAGTGTTAGGGTTAGGTTGAGGGTTAGGCTGAGGGGTAGGGTTAGGGTTAATGTGAGATTGAGGGTGAGTGTTCACGTTAGGGTGAGGGTTAGGGTGAGGTTGAGGGTTAGGGATAGCATTAGGTTTAGGTTTAGGGTTAGGGTGAGGGTTAGGGTTAGGATTAGGATTAGGTTTAGAGTAACTTTTAGGTTTAGGTTTAGGGTTAGGGTTAGAGTTAGGGTTACTGTTAGGGTTACAGTTTTGGTTAGGGTGAGGGGGAGGGCATGGGTTAGCGTTAGGATTATGGTTAGTTTTAGGGTGAGGGTGGGGTTGAGTGTTAGGGTTATGTTTAGGGTTAGGGTGAGGGTTAGGGTGAGGGTTAGTTTTAGGGTTAGGCTTAGGGTGAGGGTTAGGGTGTAGGTAAGGTGTAGGGTGAGGGTTAGGATGAGGGTGAGCTTTGGGGTTAGGGTTAGGGTAAGGGTTAGGGTGAGTGTTAGGATTAGGGTGAGGGTTAGGGTTAGCATGAGCGTTATTGTGAGGGTGAGGGTTAGGGTGAGTGTTAGGGTTAAATTTAGGGATAGGGTGAGTATTAGGGTTAGGGTTAGGTTTAGGGTGTGGGTTAGCCTGAGGATTAGGTTTAGGGATAGGTTGAGTGTTAGGTTTAGTGTGAGGGTTAAGGTTAGGGTTAGGTTCCAGATAAGGGTTAGAGTGAGGTTTAGGGTGAGGATGAGTTTTAGGTTTAGCATTAGGTTTACCGTTAGTGTTAGGATGAGGGTTAGTGTTAGGGTGAGGGTGAAGGTCAGGTTGAGGGTGAGGGTTAGTGTTAGGGTTAGTGTGACGGTTACTGTTAGGGTGAGGGTTAGGGTTAGGGTAAGCGTTAGCGTAACGGTTTGTGATAGGGTTAGGGTGAGCTTTAGGGTTAGGGTGATGTTTATTGTGAGGGTGAGTGTTAGGGTGAGGGTGAGTGTTCTGGTGAGGGTGAGGGTTAGGTTTAGATTTTGGGTAAGTGTGAACGTTAGGGTTAGGTTTAACGTTAGGGTGAGAGTTAGGGTGAGGTGTCGGGATAGGGTTAGGGTGAGGGTTATTGTTAGTGGGAGGGTTAGGGTTAGGTTAGTGTTAGTATGAGGATAAGGTTTAGGGTTAGGGTTAGGGTGAGGGCGAGGTTTAGGGTTAGCGTTAGAGTTAGGGTAAGGGTGAGTGTTAGGGTGAGTGTTAGGGTTAGTGTTAGGGTGAGGGTTGGGGTTAGGGTGCGGTTTAGGGTGAGGTTGAGTGTTAGTGTGAGGGTGAGGGTGAGGGTGAGGGTGAGGGTTAAGGTGAAGGTGAGGGTCAGGGTGAGGGTCAGGGTTAGAGTTAGGGTTAGGGTTAGGGTGAAGGTGAGGTGAGGGTTAGGTTAGGATGAGGGTTAGGGTTAGGGTTAGGCTGAGGGTGAGGTTGAAAATGAAGGGTGAGTGTTAGGGTTAAATTTAGGGTGAGGGTTAGGGTTAGTGTGAGGGTTAGTCTGATGATGAGGGTCAGGGTGAGGGTGAGGGTTAGAATGAGGGTGAGGGTGACGATGAGAGCTAGGGTTAGGATTAGGATTAGGGTCAGTTTTAGGGTTAGGTTTAGGGTTAGGCTGTGGGTTATTGTTAGGCTTAGGTTTAGGGTTAGGTTGAGGGTGAAGCTTAGCGTTATGGTTAGGGTTAGGGTTGGAGTGAAGTTGGGGTTGAGGGTTAGGTTTAGGATTAGAGTTAGTTTTAGGGTAATGCTGAGGGGAAAGGGAAGTTTGAGGGTGAGTTTTAGAGTTAGAGTTAGGTTTAGGGTGAGGGCTAAGGTGAGGGTGAGTGTTAGGGTGAGGGTTTCAGTTAAGTAAGGGTTACGGTTACAGTGATGGTGAGTGTTAAGCTGAGTATAGGTTTAGGTTGAGGGTTTGGGTTATGGTTAGGGTGAGGGTTAGGGTTGGAGTGATAAATAGGGTGAGTGTGAGGGTGAGGGTGAGGGTGAGGGTTAGGTTTAGTGTGAGGGTGAGAGTGAGGGTTAGGATTAGGAATAGTGTAAGGTCTAGGGTTAGGCTGAAGGTGAGGGTCAGGGTGAGGGTGAATGTTAGGTTTTGGGTTAGGATTAGGGTTAGAGAGAGTGTTACGGTGAGGGTGAGGGTTCGGGTTCGGGTGATGGTTACATTGTCGTTGAGGGTGATGGTTAGGGTGAGGATTAGGATTAGGTTTAGGGTTATGGTGAGGGTAAGGGTTAGGTTGAGGTTTATTGTGAGGATGAAGGTTAAGGTTAGTGTTAGTTTTAGGGTGAGGGTTAGGGTTAAGGTTAGTGTTAGGGTGAGGGTGAGGGAGAGATTTAGGGTTAGGTTTAGGGTTAGAGTTAGGGTTAGGCTGAGGGTGATGGGGAGGGTGAGGGTGAGAGTTAGGGTTAAGGTGAGGGTTAGGGTTAGGGTTAGGGTGAAGGTTCCTTGAGGGTTAGGATTAGGATGAGGGTTAGGCTGACAGTTAGGGTTAGGATTAGTTTGAGGGTTAGGGTTAGGGTTAGGGTGAGGGTTAGGGTTTGATTTAGGGTTAGGCTGAGGGTTACGGTTAGGGTTAGTGTGAGGGTTAGATTTAGGGTTAGGATAAGAGTTAGGGTGAGGGTTAGTGTGAGGGTGAGGGTTAGGGTTGGGGTGAGGGTAAGTGTTATTTTGAGGGTTAGGGTGAAGATGAGGGTTAGGGTTAACATTATTGTTAGGGTTAGCGTTAGGCTGAGGGTGGGGTTGAGGGTTAGTGTGAGGGTTAGGTTTACGGTGAAGTTAGGGTTAGGGTGAGGGTTAGGGTTAGTGTTAGGTTGAGGGTTACGTTTAGGGTGATGTTTAGTGTGAGGGTGGGGGTTAGGGTGAGCATGAGTGTTCGGGTGAGAGAGTTAGGTTTAGTGTTAGGGATATTGTGAGGTTGAGGGTAAGATTTATTATGAATGTTAGGGTGAGTTTGAGGGTTAGGGTTAGGGTGAGAGTTAGGGTGAGGGTTATGGTTAGGGTGAGGTTAAGGGTTAGGTTTAGGGTGAGGGTGAGGTTTAGAGTTAGGGTTAGGTTTAGGACGAGAGTTAGGCTGACGTTTAGGTTAAGGGTTAGGGTGAGGGTTAGGGTTAGGTTTAGGGTGAGGGTGAGGGTTAGGGTTAGCGTTAGGGTTAGGGTGAAGGTTAGTTTTAGGGTGAGGGTGAGGGTTAGAGTTAGGGTGATGTTTAGGGTGAGGTTGAGGGTTAGTATGAGGGTCAGGGTGAGGGTGAGGGTTAGGGTGAAGTTGCGGGTGAGGGTGAGGTTTAGGATAAGGGTTAGGCTTAGGGTTAGTTTGAGGGTTAGGATAAGGGTTAGGCTGGGGGTTAGGGTTAGGGTTAGTGTGAGTGTTACGTTTAGGGTTAGGGTTTGGGTTAGGTTGAGGGTGAAGGTTAGGTTGAGGGTTAGGCTGAGGGTGAGGGTTAGGGTTATGATGAGGGTTATGATGAGGGTTAGGTTTAGGTTACTGTGAGGGTTAGTTTTAGGGTTAGGGTTAAGTTTAGTATGAGGATAAGGGTTAGGGTGACGTTTAGGGAGATGGTGAGGGTTAGGGTTAGCGTTAGGGTTAGGGTGAGGTTTAGGGTTAGGGTAAGGGTGAGGGTTAGAGTTAGGGTGATGTTTAGAGTGAGGTAGAGGGTTAGTATGAGGGTCAGGGTGAGGATGAGGTTTAGGGTGAGGATGCGGGTGAGGGTGAGGTTGAGGATGAGGGTTAAGGTTAGGATTAGTTTTAGGGTTAGGGTTAGGGTGAGAGTTAAGTTTTGGGCGATGTTTAGGTTGAAGGTTAGGGTGAGGCTGATGGTTCGGGTGAGGGTTTGGGTTCAGCTGAGGGTGTGGTTGAGGATTAGGTTTAGGTTGAGGGTTTTCGTTAAGTTTAGGATTAGTGTGAGGTTTAGGTTTAGGGGTAGGGTTAGGGTTAGGGTTAGGGTTAGGTTGAGGGTTAGGGAGAGGGGTAGGTGTAGGATTAGTGTGAGGTTTAGGGTGAGTGTGAGATTTGGGGTGAGGGTGAGGGTGAGGGTTAGGTTAGTGTTAGGGTGAGTTTGATGGTGAGGGTGAGCGTTAGAGTTAGGATTAGGTGTAGGGTGAGTTTTAGAGTTAGGTTTAGGGTTAGAGTTATGGTTATTGTTAGGGTTAGGGTTAGAGTGAGGGTGAGGGTGAGGTTTTTGGTTCGGTAAGGGTTAGGTTTAGGGTGAGGATTAGGGTGAGGTTGAGATTTACACTGAGGTTAGGTTTAGGGTGAGGGTTAGGGATAGGGTTAGGGTGAGGTTTAGGGTTAGGGTGATGTTTAGGGTGAGAGTGAGGGTCACGGTGAGGGTGAGGGTTAGGGTTAGCGTTAGGTTGAGGGTTAGGGTTAGGATGATGTTTATTTTGAGGGTGAGGGTTAGGGTTTGGGTGATTGTTCTGGTGAGGGTTAGGATGAGTTTGAGGGTTAGGATTAGAGTTAGGGTTAGGGTGAGGGGTATGGTGAGCATTTGGTTTAGGATTAGGGTTAGGGTTAAGGTTAGGATTAGGGTTAGGGTTCGGGTTAAGATTAGGGTGATCGTAAGGATTAGGGTGAGGGTGAGGGTGAGAGTGATGATTAAGTTGTGGGTGAAGGTTAGGGTTAATGTGATGGTTAGGTTTAGGGTTAGGATTAGGGGTAGGGTGAGGGTAAGGATTAGGGTTAGGGTGATGGTGAGGGTGAGGGTTTCGGTAAGGGTGAGGGTGAGTGTAAGTGTTAGGGTGAGGGTTAGGGTGAGGGTGAGAGTTAGGGTTATTGTTAGTATTTGGATTAGGGTGAGGGTGAGAGAGAGGGTTAGTGGTTAGGTTTAGGGTTAGGGTGTGGGTTAGGGTTAGGGTAAGGTTGAGGGTTAGGTTTAGGGTGAAGGTTTGGGGGATGGTGAGGGTTAGGTTTAGGGTTATGCTTAGGTGTAGTTTTAGACTGAGGGGGAGGTGGATGTTGAGGTTGAGCGTAAGTTTTAGGTTTAGGGTTAGGGTGAGGGATAGGGTGAGTGTGAAGGGAAGTGTGAGAGTGGAGGTGAGGGTTTCATTTACCTTATCGTTATGGTTAGGGTGAAGTTTAGGTTGAGAGTTAAGGTGAGGTTAGGGTTAGGGTGAGGGTTAGGGATAGGCTTAGGGTGAGGGTTAGGGTTAGGGTGATGTTTAGGGTGAATGTGAGTTTTCGGTGAGGGTGAGGGTGTTGTGAGGGTGAGGGTTAGTGTTAGGGTTAGGTTTAGGGTGAGGGTACATATGAGGGTTAGGATCAGGAATAGGGTTAGCGTTAGTGTTAGGCTGAGGGTATGGGTTAGGGTGAGGTTAAGGGTGTGGGAGAGGGTTTGGGTTAGGGATAGGTTTAGCCTGAGGGCGAGGGTGAGGAGAGGGTTAGGGTGAGGGATTCGTTTAGGTAAGGGTCAGGGTTATGGTGAGGATTAGCGTGAGGTTGAGGGTTAGGTTGTGGGTTATGGTTAGGGTGAGGGTTAGAGTTAGGTTTAGGGTGAGGGTTAGGGTTTGGGTGATGTTTAGGGTGAGGGTGAGGGTTAGGGTGAGGATGAGTATTCGGGGAAGGGTGAGGGTGAGGGTGAGGGACAGGGTTAGGGTCTGGGTGAGGATTAGGGTTAGGGTGAGGGTTAGTGTTAGGGTTAGGGTTAGTGGGAGTGTGAGGGTTAGGGATAGGGCGGGTTAGGGTTAGTGTTAGGGTGAGGGTTAGGGTTAGGGAGCAGGTTATTGTGAGGGTTAGGGTGAGCATTAGGGTTAGGGTTAGGGTAAGTTTGAGGGTGAGGGTAAGGTTTAGGATTAGGGTTATGTTTAGGGTTAGGTTGAGTGTTACGGTGAGGGTGAGGTTGAGGGTTAGGGTTAGGGTGAGAATTAGGGTTAGGGTTAGGCTTAGGGTTATGGTGAAATAAGGGTTAGGGTGAGGTATATTGTGAGGATGAGGGTTAGGGTTAGTGTTAGGGTTAGTGTGAGGGTATTGTGAGGGTGAGGGTGAGTGTTAGGTTTAGAGTTAGGGTGAGGGTGAGGGTGAGGGTTAGGAATAGGGTAAGTATTATGGTTAGGATGAGGGTGAGGGTGACAGTAAGGGTGTGGGTTAGGGTTAGGGTGAGGGTTAGATTTACGATTAGGGTTAGGAGGAGGTTTAGTGTGTGGGTAACTTTTAGGGTGAGGGTTAGGGTGAGGGTAAGGGTTATGGTTAGTGTGAGGGAAAGGGTTAAGGTGAGGGCTAGGGTGAGGTGGAGGGTTAGGGTTAGCATTAGGGTTAGGGTGAGAGTAAGGGTTGGGGTTAGGGTTAAGATTAGGGATAGGGTGAGGATTAGGGTTAGGTTTAGGGTGAGGGTTACGATGAGGGGTAGGGTTAGGATTAGGGTGAGGGTTAGGTTTAGTGTGAGGTATAGGGTTAGGGTTAGGGTGAGGGATAGGTTTAGTCTGAGGGTTAGGGATAGGGTTAGGGTGAGGGTAAGGTGTAGGGTGAGGGTTAGGCTGAGGGTGAGATTTAGGGTTAGCATTATATTTAGGGTTTTGGTTAGGATGAGGATTAGGGTTAGGGTGAGGGTGAGGAAGAGTGTTAGATTTAGGTATAGTGTCAGGGTTAGTGGTAGGGTGAGGGTTAGGTTTAGGGTGAGTGTTAGGATTAGGGTAAGTGTTAGGGTGAGGTTAAGGGTTAGGGTTGGGTTAGGGTGAGTTTCAGGGTGAAGGTTAGCGTTAGGTTGAGGCTTAGGGTTAGGGTGAGGGTTAGGGTTAGTGTTAGGGTGAAACTTAGGGTTAGGGTGGTGTTTATTGTGAGGGTAATGGTTAGGGTAAAGGTGAGTGTTCGGGTGACGGTGAAAGGTCGAGTGAGGGTGAGGGTTAGGGTGTGGTTGAGGCTTAGGGTTAGGGTGAAGTTTAGGGTGACGGTGAGGGTTACGGTGAGGGTGATGGTTAGGTTTACGGTTAGGGTTAGGGTGAGCGTTAGGGTGAGGGTTAGGGTTAGGGTTAGGGTTAGGGTGACAGTTAGGTTGAGGTGTCGGGATAGGGTTAGGGAGAGGGTTAGGGTTAGTTTGAGGGTTAGGGTTAGGGTTAGGGTTAGTGGGAGGTTAAGGATTCGGGTGAGGGTTAGGGTGATGGTGAGTGTTAGGGTTATTGTTAGTTTTAGGTTTAGGGTTAGGGTTAGGGTGACGGTGAGGTTTAGGGTTAAGGTGATATTTAATGTGAGGTTTAGTGTTAGTGTGAGGGTGCGGGTGAGGGTGTGGTTGAGGATGAGGGTTAGGGTTAGGGTTTGGGTGAGGTGAGGGTGAAAATGAAAGTGAGGGTTAGGATTAGGGTGAGGGTTATGGTTAGGGTTAGGGTTAGGATGAGGTTTAGGCTGAGTGTTAAGGTTATGGTTAGTGTGAGGGTTAGAGCTAGGGTGCGGGTGAGGGTGAGGTTTAGGTTTAGTTTTAGGATGAGTATTATGGTTAGGGTTAGAGTTAGTGTTAGGCTTATTTTTAGGGATAGGGTAAGGGTGAGGGTGAGGGTGAGGGTGAGGGTTTCGTTTAGGTAAGGGTTAGGGTTATGGTGAGGATTAGGGTGAGGGTGAGGGTTAAGCTGTGGTTAGGTTTAGGGTGAGGGTTATAGTTAAGGTTAGGGTGAAGGTTAGGATTAGGGTGATGTTTAGGGTGAGGGTGAGGTTTAGGGTGAGGGTGAGGGTGAGTGTTGGGGTGAGGGTGAGTGTGAGGGTTAGATTTTCGGATAGGGTTAGGGTTAGGGTGAGGTATAGGTTGAAGTTTAGGGTTAATGTGAGGGTTAATGTTAGTGTTAGGGTGAGGGTTAGTGTGAGGATAAGGGTTAGGTTGAGGGTTAGGGTGAGGGTGAGGAGTAAGTTTAACGTTAGCGATAGGGTGAGCGTTAGGGTGAGGGTTAGGTTTAGGCTGAGGTTTAGGTTTAGGTTTAGGGTTAGGGTTAGGCTTAGGGTGAGGGTGAGGGTGAAGGTTAAGTTTATGATAAGGATGAGGGTTAGGGTTAGGCTTACTGTGAGGGCCAGGGTGAGGGTTATGTTTAGTTAGAGGGTTAGGTTTAGGCTCAGGGGTAGGGGTAGGGTGATGTTTATTGTGAGGGTGAAGGTTAGGGTGAGAGTGAGTGTTAGGGTGAGTGTGAGGGTTCGTGTGAGGGTTAGGGTTAGGGTGATGTTTGGGGTGAGGTTTAGAGTTAGGGTAAGTTTTAGGCTTCGGGTGAGAGTGAGGGTTAGGGTGTGGGTGAGGGTTTGGTTTAGGTTGAGTTTTAGGGTGACGATGAGGTTTGGGGTGAGGGTGAGGGTTAGGGTTAGGTTTAGGGTGAAGGTTAGGGTTAGGGTGATGGGTAGGGTGAGGGGTAGGGTTAGGATTAGAGTGAGGGCTAGGGTGAGGGTGAGGGTTAGGTTGAGGGTGAGGGTGAGGGTGAGGGCTTCGTTTAGGTAAGGGTTAGGTTTAGAGTTAGAGTTAGGATTAGAAGAGGGTGAGGATTAGGTTGATGGGTAGGATTAGGGTGAGGGTTAGCTTTAGGGTTAGGGTGAGGTTTAGGGTTAGTGTGATGTTTAGTATGAGGGTGAAGGTTACTATTAGGATTAGCGTTAGGGAAAGGGTTAGATTAGGTTTAGTGTTAGGGTGAGGGTTAGGGTTAGTGTGAGAGTAAGGGTTAAGGTTAGAGTTAGGGTTAGTGTGAGGATAAGTGTTAGGGTGAGGTTTAGGTTGCATGTGAGTGTTAGGTTTATCGTTGGGGTTAGGGTGAGGGTTAGGGTTAGGGTTACGATTTGGGTTAAGGTGAGAATTAGGGTTTGGGTGATGTTTAGGGTGAGGGTGAGGGTTAGGGTGAGGGTGAGGTTGAGGGTTAGATTGAGGGTGAGGTTGAGGCTGAGATTTACGGTTAGGGTTAGGGTTTGGGTGAGGGTGAGTGTAAGGGTTAGGGTGAGGTTTAGGGTTAGGCTGAGTTGAGGGTGAAGGTGAGGGTGAGGTTTAAGTTTAGGGTTAGTTTGAGGGTGAGTGTTAGGGTTAGGTTTAGGATTAGGGTTAGGGTTAGGGTTATTCTGAGGTTGAGGGTTTGGGTGAGGGTGAGGTTTAGGGTTAGGTTTAGGGGTGAGGGTTAGTGTTAGGTTTAGGTTGAGGGTTAGGGTTAATGTGAGGGTTACGGTGAGGGGTAGGTTGAGGGTGAAAGTTAGGGTGAGGGTGAGGAAGAGGGTGAGGGTTAGCGTTTTGATTATGGTTAGGGTGAGTTTTATGGTTAGGGTTAGGGATATTGTTAGGATTAGGGTTAGGATGAGGCCTAGTGTGAAGATGATGTTTAGGGTTAGGGCTAGGATGAGGGTTAGGTTTTTGGGTGAGGGTTAGGGTTAGGTTTAGTGTGAGGGTTAGGGTTAGGGTTATGTTTAGGCTTTGGTCGAGGGTTAGGTTTAGGGTTAGGGTTAGGGTGAGGTTTAGGGTGTGGGTAAGTGTTAAGGTGAGCGTTACGGTGAGGATGAGGGTTAGGGTTAGGGTGAGGGTAAGGGTTAGGGTGAGGTTTAGGGTGAGTGTGAGGGTTAGGGTTTGCATTAGGGTTAGGGTGTGGGTGAGGGTTAGGGTTAGGGTTAAGTTTAAGGATAGGGTGAGTATTAGGGTTAGGTTTAGGTTTAGTGTGATGGTTAGGCTGAGTGGTAGGGTTAGGATTAGGGTGAGTGTTAGGTTTGCTGTGAGGTTTAGGGTTAGGTTTAGGTTGAGGGTTAGGTTTACTATGAGGGTTAGGGTTAGGTTGAGGGTGAGGGTAAGGGTTTGGGTGACTGTTAGGCTGTGGGTGAGTTTTAGGATTAGCCTTAGGTTTACGGTTAGGGTTAGGATGATGGTTAGAGTCAGGGTGAGGGTGAGGTAGAGGGTGAGGATGATTGTTAGGTTTAGGTTTAGTGTGAGGGTTAGTGTTATGGTGAGGTTTAGGTTTAGGATAAGTGTTAGGGTTAGGGTAAGGTTTAGAGTGAGGGTTAAAGTTAGGGTTAGTTTAGGGTGAGGTTCAGGGTGAGGGTTAGGGTTAGGTTGAAGCTTAGGTTTACGGTGAGGGTTAGGGTTAGTGTTAGGGTGAGAGTTAGGGTTAGGTTCATGTTTATTGTGAGGGTGAGGGTTAGGGTAAGGGTGAGTGTTCGGGTGATGGTGAGGATTCGGGTGAGGGTGAGGGTTAAGTTTTGGTTGAGTCTTAGGGGTAGGGTGAGGGTTAGGGTGATGGGGAGGGTTAGGTTGAGGGTGAAGTTTAGGTTTACGGTTAGGGTTAGTTTGAGGGTTAGGGTTAGGGTTAGGGTTAGTGTGAGGATAAGGTTTAGGGTGAGGGTGAGGGTCAGGATTAGCATTAGGGTTATGGTGAGGTTTAGGGTTAGGGTGAGGGTTAGGGTTAGGGTGAAGTTTAGGGTGAGGTTGAGGGTTAGTGTAAGGGGGAGGGGGAGGGTTAGGGTGAGGGTGCAGGTGAGGGTGAGGCTGAGGATGAGGGTTAGGTTTAGGGTTTGGGTCAGGGTGAGGGTTAGAGTTAGGATTAGAGTTAGTGTTAGGGTTAGGGTTATGCTGAGCGTGAGGGTGAAAGTGAGGGTGAGGGTTAGGGTTAGGGTGATGGTTAGAGTTAGTGTGAGGGTTAGTGTGATGTTGAGGGTCAGTGTGAGAGTGTGGGTTAGAATGAGGGTGAGGGTGCGGGTGAGGGTTAGGGTTAGGATTAGGTTTAGGGTGAGTTTTAGGGTTGGGATTAGAGTTAGAGTTATGGTTATTTTTAGGGTTAGGGTTAGGGTGAGGGTAAGGATGAGGGTTTCCATTAGGTAAGGGTTAGGTTTAGGGTGAGGATTAGGGTGACGGTGAGGTTTAAGCTGAAGTTATGTTTAGGGTGAGGGTGAGGGTTAGGGTTACGGTGAGGATTAGGGTTAAGGTGATGTTTAGGGTGAGGGTGAAGTTTAGGGTGCGGGTGTAGGTTAGGGTGAGGATGAGGTTTAGGGTTAGCATTACGTTTACCGTTAGGGTTAGGATGAGGGTTAGGATTAGGTTGAGGGTGAGGGTGAGGGTGGTGGTTAGGGTTAGTGTTAGGGTTAGTCTGATTGTTATTTTTATGGTGAGGGTTGGTTTAGGGTGAGGGTTAGGGTTAGGGTGAGTGTTAGGGTGAGGGTTAGGTTTAGGGTTATGGTTAGGGTTACGGTGAGGGTTCGGGTGAGGGTTAGGTTTAGGTTGAGGTTTAGGATTAGGGTGAGGGTTAGGGATAGGTTTAGGTTGAGGGTGTTAAGATGAGGGTTAGGATGAGGGTGATAGTTAGGGTTAGGGTGAGGGTTAGGGTTAGGGTTAGAGTTAGGGTGAGTGTGAGGGTTAGGGTCAGGTTTGGGGTTAGGATATGGGTTAGGCTGAGGGTTAGGCTTAAGGTGAGTGTGAGTGTTAGGTTTAGGGTTGGGGTTTGGGTTAGATTGAAGGTAAAGATTAGGGTGAGGTTTAGGGTGAGTGTGAGGGTTAGGGTTAGGATGACTGTTAGGGTGAGGCTTAGGTTTAGGTTTATGGTTAGGGTTACGGTGAGGGTGAGGGTGAGGGTTAGGTTTAGGGTTAGGGTTAGGGTGAGGTTTAGGATGTGGGTAACATTTAGGGTGAGGGTCAGGGTGAAGGTGAGGGTTAGGGTTAGGGTGAGGGAAAGGGTTAGGGTGAGGTTTAGGGTGAGGTGGAGGGTTAGGGTTAGCGTTAGGGTTAGGGTGATGGTGAGGTTGAAAGTGAAGGTGAGGGTTAGAGTTAGAGTGAGTTAGGTTAGGTTAGTTAGTTAGGGTTAGGTTAGGTTTGGATGAGGTTTAGGCTGAATGTTAAGTTTAAGATTAGTGTGAGGGTTAGGGTGAGGGTGCGGGTCAGGGTGTGGTTTAGGGTTAGTTTTAGGGTGAGTTTTAGCGTTAGGGTTAGGGTCGGAGTTAGGGTTAGTTTTAGGGTTAGTGTTAGGGTGAGTGTGAGGATGAGGATTTCATTTAGATAAGGGTTAGGGTTAGGGTGAGGATTAGGGTGAGGTTGAGGGTTAAGCTGAGTTTAGGTTTAGGTTGAGGGTTAGGGTTAGGGTTTGGGTGAGGGTTAGTGTTAGGGTGATGTTTAGTGTGAGGGTGAGGGTTAGGGTGAGGGTTAGGGTTACGGTGAGGGTGAGGGTGTAGGTGAGGGTTAGAGTTAGGGTTAGTTTTAGGTTGCATGTGAGGGTAAGTGTTAGGAATAGGAATAGGGTTAGGGTTAGGGTTAGGCTGAGGTTGAGGGTCAGGCTGAGGGTGAAGTTTAGGGTTAGGGTTAGGGTTAGGTTGAGAGTTATGGAGATATGTAGGTTTAGGGTTAGGGTGAGGTTTAGGGTGAGTGTGAGGATTAAGGTGAGGGTGAGAGTGAGGGTTAGGGTTAGGGTTAGGGTTAGAGTTAGGGTGAGTTTCAAGGTGGGGGTTAGGTTTAGGATTAGGCTTAAGGTTAGGGTTAGGGTGAGTGTTAGGGTGAGGTTGAGGGTTCGGGTGAGAGTGAGGGTTAGGTTGTGCATGAGGTTTAGGGTTTCGGTGAGGATTAGGGTTAGGATTAGTGTTAGGGTTTTGGTGAATTTAAGGATTAGGGTGAGGTTTAGTGTGAGGATGAGGGTGAGGGTTAGTGTTAGGGATAGTGTGAGGGTTACAGTGAGTGTTAGGGTTAGGGTTAGGGTTAGGGTGATGGTGAGGTATATGGTGAGGCTTACGGTTAGGTTGAGGGTTAGGGTTACGGTTAAGGTTAGTGTGAGGGTGATGGTGAGTGTTAGGGTTAGGTTTAGGGTTAGAGTTAGGGTGAGGGTGAGGGTGAGTGTTAGGATTAGTGTTAGGATTAGGGTTAGGCTGAGGGTGATGTGGAGGGTGAGGGTAAGGGTTAGGGTTAGGATGTGGGTTAGTGTTAGTGTTAGGGTTAGGGCTAGGTTTAGGGTGAGGGTTAGGGTTAGGTTTAGGGTTAGGATAAGAGTTAGGCTTAGGGTTAGGGTTAGGGTTAGTGTTAGGGTTAGGTTTAGCATTAGGGTAAGTGCTAGGGTGAGGGTAAAGTTTAGGGTGAATATTAGGGTGACGGTGAAGTTTAGGTTTAGGTTGAGGGTTAGGTTGAAATTTAGGTTTATGGTTAGGGATAGGGTGAGTGTTAGGGTGTGGGTGTTAGGGTGAGGGTTAGGTTGAGGGTGAGGGTTAGGTTGAGTGTGAGGGTTAGGGTTAGGATTTGTGTTAAGGTTAAGGATAGGATGAGAATTTGGGTTAGGTTTAGGTTTAGGGTGAGGGTTAGGCTGAGGGGTAGGTTTAGGGTTAGTGTGAGGCTTAGGTTTAGTGTGAGGGTTAGGGTGACAGTAAGGGTTACAGTGAGGGTTAGGGTGATTGTGAGGTTTAGGGTTAGCATTAGGTTTAAGGTTAGGCTTAGGATGAGTGTTAGGGTTAGGTTTAGGTTTAGGATTAGGATGAGAGTGAGGTTTATGGTTAGGGTTATTTTGAGGCTTAGTGTTAGGTATGGGCTAAGGTGAGGGTAAGGGTTAGGGTGAGGGTGAGGGTGAGGTTTTAGGTTAGGTAAGGTTTAGGGTTAGGGTTAAGTTGAGGATTAATTTGAGGGTGTGGGTTAGGGTTAGTGTTAGGGTTAGGGTGAGGGTGAGGTTGAGGGTGAGGGTGAGTGTTAGAATGGGGGTTAGGGTTAGGTTTAGGGTGAGGGTGAGGGTGAGGGTGAAGGTTAGGGTTAGGGATAGGATGAAGCTTAGGGTTAGGGTGACGGTTAAATTTAGCATGAGGGTTAGGTTTAGGGTGACGGTGAGGGTAAGGGTTAGGGTGAGGGCTAGGGTTAGGGTTAGGGTTAGGGTTAAGGTTAGGATGAGGGTCAGATTTAGCATTAGGGTTAGGGTTAGGGTGAGAGTGAGGAATAGGATTAGGGTTAGGGTTAGGATGAGGGTTAGGCTCAGGGTTAGGTTTAGGTTTTGGGTGAGTGAAAGTATAGGTTGAGGGTTATGGTGAGGGTTAGGATTAGGGTTAATTTTCGGGTGAGGGTTAGTGTGAGGGTTAGTGTTAGGGTTAGGGTTAAGGTTAGGTTGTGGGTTAGGCTGAGGGTAACTTTTAGCGTGAGGGTTTTGCGGAGGGTGAGGGATATGGTTAAGGTGAGGTAAAGGTTAGGGCGAGGTTTAGGTTATGGTTGAGGGTTAATGTTAGCAATAGGTTCATGGTGACGTTGAGGGTTAGGGTGAGGTTGAGGGTAAGGGTTAGGGTGAGGACTAGGGTTAGGGTGATGTTTAGGGTGAGGGTTCCTGTTAGGGTTAGTGTTAGGGTTAGGGTGAGGGTTAGGGTTAGGATATGTGTGAGGATTAGGGTTAGGGTTAGGGTTATGGTGAGGGTAAGGTTTAGGTTGAGGTTTGTGGTGAGGGTGAGGGTTAGGGTTAGGATTAGGGTTAGAGTGATGGTTAGGGTGAGGGTTAGGGCTAGTGTGAGGGTTAGGTTGGGGTTAGTTTTAGGGTGAGGTTTAGTGTTAGGGTGAGGGTTACGGATAGGTTTACGTTTAGGGTGAGGTTCAGGGTTAGGGTTAGAGTTAGGGTGAGGTTGAGGGTGAGGGTTAGGTTTAGGATTAGGGATAGGGTTAGGGTTCGGCTGAGGGTGAGGGTGAGGGTGAGGTTGAGGGTTAGGGTTAGGGTGAGGGTTAGGGTTAGGTTTAGGTTGAGCGTTTGGGTTAGTGTTAGGATGAGGTTTAGGCTTAGGGTTAGGGTTAGGGTTAGTATGAGGGTTAGGTTTAGTGTGAGGTTTAGTGTTAGGATTAGGGCTTAGCTTAGGGTGAGGTAAGGGTTAAGGTGTGGGTTAATGTGATGGTGAGGATTAGGTTGAGAGTGAGCGTTAGGTTGAGAGTTAGGGTTAGGTTTAGGGTTAGGGTGATGGTTAGGGTGAGGGTTATTCTTAGTGTTAGGGTTAGGGTTAGTGTGAGGGTTAGGTTTAGGGTTAGAGTTAGGGTGAGGTTGAGGGTGAGGGTTAGGGTTACGGTTTGGTTTAGGGTGAGGTTGAGGGTAAGGGTTTCAGTTAAGATAGGCATAGGGTTAGGGTTAGGGTGAGGGTGAGGTTTAAGGTGAGGGTTAGGGTGAGGGTTATTGTGAGGTTGAGGGTTTCAGTTAGGAAAGGCTTAGGGTTAGGATTAGGGTGAGATTTAGGTTGAGGGTGAGGTTTAAGGTAAGGGTTACAGTTAGGCTTAGGGTGAGGGTGAGGGTTATGGTTAGGGATAGGGTTAGGGTTAGGGTTAGGGTTAGGGTTAGGGTTAGGATTATGGTGAGGATTAGGGTTAGGGTTAGGTTTAGGATGTGGGTTAGGCTGAGGGGATGGGTTAGGGTTAGGGTTAGGGTTAGGTTTAGGTTGAGAATTAGGGTAAGGGTGAGGGTGAGGGTTAGGTTGATGTTGAGGGTGAGGGTAAGTGTTAGGGTGCCAGTTAGGGTGAGGTTGAGGTTGAGGGTTAGCATTAGGGTTAGAGTTTGGGTTAGGGTCAGGGTTAGGGTCAGGGTTAAGGTTAGGGTGAGGTTTAGGGTTAGGTTTAGGATTAGGGTTAGGATTAGGTTTAGGCTGAGGTTGAGGGTGAGAGTGAGGGTGAGGGTTTGGGTTTGGGTTAGTTTTAGGGTGAGGGCTAGGGGGAGGGTGAGGTTTAGAGTGATTATTAGGGTGAAGGTGAGGGTTTCAGTTAGGAAAGGCTTAGGTTGAGAGTTGGGGTGAGGTTTGGGGTGAGGGTGAGTTTTAAGATGAGGGTTAGGTTTAGGGTGAGGATTAGGGTTAGGGTTAGGGTGATTGTTTGGGTGAGGGTTATGTTTAGGGTGAGGGTGAGTGTGAGAATGAGGGTGAGGGTGAGTGTTACGGTGTAGGTGATGGTTAGGTTTAGGGTTAGGGTGAGTTTAGGGTTTGGGTGATATTTAGGGTGAGTGTAAGTGTTAGGGTTAGCTTTAGCTTAAAGGTGAGGGTTAGGGTGAGGGTTAGGGTGAGGTGAGGGTCAGCGTTAGTGTTAGGGTTAGAGTTAGGGTGAAGATGAGGGTTATGGTTAGGATTAGGGTTAGGTTTAGGGTGAGGCTGAGGGTGAGTGTGAGGATGAGGGTTCCGGTGAGGGTTAGGTTTAGGGTTATGGTTGCGTTATGGTGAGGATTAGGGTTAGGTTTAGGGTGAGGGTTATGGTGAGGATAAGGTTTAGGGTGAGGGTTGGGAGAGGGTGAGGGTTAGGTTTAGGTTGAGTGTTAGGGTGAGCGTTAGTGTGAGGATTAGATTTAGGTTTACTGTTAGGCTGAGGGCTAGGGTGAAGTTTAGTGTTAGTGTAAGGGTTAGGGTTACGGTGAGGGTCAGGGTGAGCGTAAGGGTTAGAGTGAGGTTTAGGGTGAGGTTGAGGGTTAGGGATAGCATTAGGTTTAGGGTTAGAGTTAGGGTGAGGGTTAGGCTTAGGGTTAGGGTGAGGGTGAGGGTGAGGTTTAGTGTTAGCATTAGGGTTAGGGTTAGGGTGAGGGTTAGGTTTAGCGTTAGGGTTAGGGTGAGGGTGAGGTTTCGCTTGAGCATTACGTTTAGGGTTAGGGTGAGGTTTAGGGTTAGGGTGAGGGTGAGGGTGATTGTTAGTGTAAGGGTGATTGTGAGGGTGAGGGTGAGGGTTAGGTTTAGGGTGAGGGTAAGCTTACGTTTAGGGTTCAGGTGAGGGTGAGGCTGAGTGTTAGGGTGAGGTTGATGGTGATGTTGAGGGTGAGGGTGCACTTTAGGGTTTGGATGTGGGTTAGGTTTAGGGTTAGGATGAGAGTTAGGCTGAGGGTTAAGGTTAGGGTTAGGGTGAGGTTAAGTGTTATTTTAAGGGTGATGGTTAAGTTTTGGATTATGGTTAGGATTAGGGTGAGGGTTAGGCATAGGATTAGGGTTAGGGTGAGGGTTTTGGTTAGGTTAAGTTTTAGAGTTAGGGTGACATTGAGGCTGAGGTTTAGGATTTGGATTATGGTTAGGGTTAGGTTTAGGCTGAGGGTGAGGTTCAGGATGAGGGTGAGGGTTAGGGATTATGTTAGGGCTAAGGTCAGGGTGAGGGTTAGGGTTAGGGTTACGTTTAGGATGAGGGTTAGGCTGAGAATTAGGGTTAGTGTTCGTGTGAGGGTTAGGGTTAGGGTTAGGGATAGGGAGAGGATTGGTGTTAGGGTTAGGCTTAGGTTGAGGATTATGCTGAGGGGTAGGGTTAGGGTTAGGGTTAGGGTGAGGGTTAGGGTGAGAGTTATGGTTAGGGTTAGGGTTAGGGTGAGGTTGAGGGTGAACGGTAAAGGTTAGTGTGAGGATGAGGTTTAGGGCTAGCATTAGGGTTAGGGTTAGGGTTAGGGAGAGGGTTAGGTTTAGGGTTAGGGTGAGGGGTATGGTGAGGCGTTAGGGTGAGTGTTTGGGTTAATGTGAGTGTTAGGGTTAGGGTTAGCATTAGTGTGAGGATAAGTTTTAGGTTTGGGGTTAGGCTGAGAGTGAAGGTTAGGTTTACCGTTAGGGTTAGGGTGAGATTTAGGGTGAAGTTTAAGATGATGGTTAGGGTTAGTATGAGGGTGAGGGTTAGAGTTAGGTTTAGGGTGAGGGTTAGAGTTACGGTGAGTTTTAGGGTAGGGTTCGGGTGAGGGTGTGGGTGAGGGTGAGTTTTAGGGTGTGGGTGATGGTTAGGGTTAGGGTGAGGGTTAAGGTGATGTTGAAGGTTAGGTTGAGGGTGATGGTAAGGATTTCGTTGAGTATTAGAGTTATGGTTAGGGTTAGGGTTATGGTGAGTGTAAGGGTTAGGGTGACGCTTAGTGTGAGTGTGAGGTTTAGGGGTAGGGTTAGAGTTAGGGTGAGGGTTATTTTGAGGGTTAGGGTGAGGGTTAGGCTGAGGGAGAGTTTTAGCGATATACTTAGAGTTAAGGTGAGGGTTTGGGTGAGTCTTAGGGTTCAGGTTTGGCTTAGGGTGAGGGTGAGGGTAAGATTTAGGGTTAGGGTTAGGGTTAGGGTGAGGATAAAGTTTAGTGTGAGGGTTAGTGTTAGGATTAGGGTTTAGGTTAGGGTGAGGGTAAGGGTTATGGTGAAGGTTAGTGTGAGGGTGAGGATTAGGGTTAGGGATAGGTTGAGAGTGAGCGTTAGGTTGAAGTTTAGGGTTAGGTTTAGGGTTAGGGTGATGGTTAGGGTGAGGGTTAGTGTTAGGGTTAGAGTTAGGTTTAGTGTGAGGGTTAGGTTTAGGGTTAGAGTTAGGGTGAGGTTGAGGGTGAGGTTACGGTTAGGGTTTGGTTCAGGGTGAGGGCTAGGGATAGGTTGAGGGTAAGGGGGAGGGTTAGGGTGAGGGTGAGGGTTTCAGTTAGGATAGGCGTAGGGTTAGGGTTAGGGTGAGGGTGAGGTTTAAGGTGAGGGTTAGGGTGAGGGTTAGTGTGAGGCTGAGGGTTTCAGTTAGGAAAGGCTTAGGGTTAGGGTTAGGGTGAGGATTAGGGTGAGGGTGAGGTTTAAGGTGAGGGTTAGGGTTAGGCTTAGGGTGAGGGTGAGGGTTATGGTTAGGAATAGGGTTAGGATGAGGATTGGTGAGGGTTATGCTTAGGGTTCAGGTGAGGGTAAGGGTTAGGGTGAGGGTTAGGGTCAGGGTGAGGGTTAGGGTTAGGCTTAGGGTTAGGGTGAGGGTTAGGTTTAGGGTTAGTGTTAGGGTTAGGATTATGGTGAGGATTGGGTTTAGGGTGTGGGTTAGGCTGAAGGGATGGGTTAGGGTTAGTGTTAGGTTTAGGGTTAGGGTGAGAATTAGGGTGAGGGTTAGGTTGAGGTTGAGGGTGAGGATAAATGTTAGGGAGCCGGTTATGGTGAGGTTGAGGTTGAGGGTTAGCATTAGGGTTAGAGTTAGGTTTATGGTGAGGGTTAGGGTTAGGGTAAGGGTGAAGGTGAGGGTGAGGGCTAGTGTGAGCATTAGGGTTAGGGTTAGGGTTAGAGTCAAGGTTAGGGTGAGGGTGAGGTTTAGGGTTAGTGTTAGGATTAGGGTTAGGGTTAGGTTTAGGCTGAGGTTGAGGGTGAGAGTGATGTTGAGGGTTTGGGTTTGGGTTAGTTTTAGGGTGAGGGCTAGGGGGACGGTTGGGTTTAGAGAGATTATTAGGGTGAGCATGAGGGTTTCAGTTAGGAAAGGCTTAGGTTTAGAGTTTGGGTGAGGTTTGGGGTGAGGGTGAGGTTTAAGGTGAGGGTTAGGTTTAGGGTGAGGATTAGGGTTAGGGTTAGGGTGATTGTTAAGGTTAGGCTTATGTTTAGGGTGAGGGTGAGAGTGAGGGTGAAGGTGAAGGTGAGTGTTAGGGTGTAGGTGATGGTTAGGTTTAGGGTTAGGGTGAGGTTTAGGGTTTGGGTGATATTTAGGGTGAGTGTGAGGGTTAGGGTTAGCTTTAGTTTTAAGGTGAGGGTTAGGGTGAGGGTTAGGGTTAGGGTGAGGTGAGGGTCAGGGTTAGGGTTAGGGTTAGAGCTAGGGTGAAGGTGAGGTTTAGGGTTAGGATTAGGGTTAGCTTTAGGGTTAGGGTGAGGTTTTGTGTTAGTGTAAGGGTTAGGGTTAGGGTGAGGGTCAGGGTGAGGGTAAGGTTTAGAGTGAGGATTAGGTTGAGTTTGAGGTTTAGGGATAGCATTAGGTTTAGGGTTAAGGTTAGGGTGAGGGTTAGGATTAGGGTTAGGGTTTGGGTGAGGGTGAGGTTTAGTGTTAGCATTAGGGTTAGGGTTAGGGTGAGGGTTAGGTTTAGGGTGAGGGTGAGGGTGAGGGTGAGGGTGAGTTTTAGGGTGTGGGTGATGGTTAGGGTTAGGGTGAGGGTTAAGGTGATGTTGAGGGTGAGGTTGAGGGTGATGGTAAGGATTACGGTGAGTATTAGAGTTATGGTTAGGGTTAGGGTTACGGTGAGTGTAAGGGTTAGGGTGACGTTTAGTGTGAGGGTGACGTTTAGGGGTAGGGTTAGAGTTAGGGTGAGGGTTATTTTGAGGGTTAGGGTGAGGTTTAGGCTTAGGGTGAGGGTGAGGGTTAGAGTTAGAGTTAGGGTTAGGTATAGGGTGAGGGTGAGGGTAAGATTTAAGGTGAGGGTTAGGGTGAGGGTGAGGGTTAGGGTTAGGTTGAGGGTTAGGGTGAGCATTAGGGTGAGGGTTATGTTTAGGTTTAGGGTTAGGTTGAAGTTTAGGCTGAGGTTTAGTGTTAGTGTAAGGGCTAGGGTTAGGGTGAGTGTTAGGCTGAGGGTAAGGGTTAGAGTGAGGGTTGGGGCGAAGTTGAGGGTAAGGGATAGCATTAGGGTTAGGGTTAGGGTTTGGGTGAGGGTTAGGCTTAGGTTTACAGTGATTGTGAGTGTTAGGTTTAGCTTTAAGGTTAGGGTTAGGGTGAGGGTGAGGGTGAGGGTTAGGGTTAGGGTGAGGGTGAGGGTTCGGTTGAGGTTTAGGGTTAGGGTGACGGTAAGTTTAAGGGTTAGGGTGAGGGCTAGGGTTAGGGTTAGTGTTAGGGTGAGCTTTAGGTTTACGGTGAGGGTGAGGGTTAGGTTTAGGGTTAGTCTTAGGTGAAGGGTTAGGCTTAGGGTGCGGGTGACGGTCATAGTTAGGTTTAGGGTGAGGGTTAGGGTTATGGTTAGGATTAGGGTAAGGGTGAGGGTGAGGGTTAGTGTGAGGGTGATGTTTAGGGTGAGGGTGAGGGTTAGGTTTAAGGTGAAGTTTAGGGTTAAGTTTAGTTTTAGGGTGAGGGTGATTGTGAGGGTTAGGTTGAGGTTGATGGTGAGGTTGATGATGAGGGTGAGGGTTAGGGTTTGTGTGAGGGTTAGTTTTAGGTTTAGGGTTAGGATGAGGGTTAAGCTGAGGCTTAGGGTTAGGGTTAGGGTGAGGGTAAGGTTTAGAGTAAGGTTTAGTGTTAGGGTGAGGGTGAGGTTTAGGGTTAGTGTTGGGTTTACAGTTAGGGTGAGGGTTAGGGTTAGGGTTAGGATTAGGATTAGGCTGAGGGTTAGGATCTGGGTTTGAGTGAGGTTAAGGGTTAGGGAGAGGGTTAAGGTGAGGGTGAGGGTTAGCGTTAGGCTTAGGTTTAGGGTGAGGTTTAGGGTGAGGATAAGTGTTAGGGTTAGGGTTTGGGTGAGGGTGAGGTTCGGGTTAAGGTTAGGGTAAGGTTAAGGGCGAGGTTTAGGTTGAAGTTGAGGGTTATTGTTGGCATTAGGGTTACGGTGATGGTGAGGGTTAGGGTGAGGATTAGGGTTAGGGTTTGGGATAGGGTGAGGATTAGGGTTGTAGTTAGATATAAGGTGAGGGTTAGGCTGTGGGGTATGGTTAGGGTTAGGGTTAGGGTGAGGGTTAGGTTGAGGGTTAGGGTTAGGGTTAGGGTTAGGTTAGGGTGAGAGTTTGGCTTTGGGTTAGTGTTAGGGTGAGGGTGAGGTCTAGTGTTAGCATTACGGTAAGGTTTATTGTTAGGTTTAGGGTGAGGGTGAGGGTGAGGATTATGGTTAATATTAGGATTATGGTTAGGGTTAGGGTTACACTGAGGGTGAGGGTGAGGTTGAGGGTGATGGTTAGGGTTAGGGTTAGTTTTAGGGTGAGGGCTAGGGTGAGGGTGTTGGTTAGGGTGAAGGTTTAGGTTAGAAAAGGCTTAAGTTTAGGGTTAGGGTGAGGTAAGGTTGAGGGTGATGTTTAAGGTGAGGGTTAGGGTTATGGTTAAGGTGAGGATAAGGGTTAGGGTTAGTATGAGTTTGAGGGTTAGAGTTAGGTTTAGGGTGAGGGTTAGGGTTAGGGTGAGGTATAGGGTAGGTTTAGAGTTCGGGTGAGGGTTCGTGTGAGGGTGAGTTTTAGGTAGTGGGTGATGGTTATGGTTAGGGTAAGGGTTAAGGTGACAGTGACGGTTAAGGTGAGGGTGAGGGTTAGGATTATGGTGAGGATTAGGGTTAGGGTTAGGGTTAGGTTTATGTTGAGGGTAAGGGTTAGGATGAGGTTTAGGGTGAGGGTGAGTTTTAGGGATATTGTTAGAGTTAGGGTGAGGGTTTGGGTGAGGTTTAGGGTTCGGGATTGGCTTAGGGTGAGGCTGAGGATAAGAGTTAGTGTTAGGGTTAGGGTTAGTGTGAGAGTAAGGTTTAGTGTGAGGGTTAGGGAGAGGTTTAGGTTTAGGTTTAGGGTTAAGGTGAGGGTTAGGTAGAGGTTTAGGTTTAGGGTTAGTGTGAGGATTAGGGTGATGTTAGTGTTAGGGTTACAGTTAAGGTTAGGGAGATTGTTAGGGTGAGGGTAAGGATTAGAGTGAGAGTTAAGGTGAGGGTTAGGTTTAGACAGTTAGGGTTAGTGTGAGGTTGAGGGTGAGTGTGAGGGTTAGGGTGAGGGTGATGGTAAGCATGATGTTGAGGGTGAGGGTTATGGTTAGGGTGAAGGTTAGCTTTAGGGTTAGGGTTAGGATGAGTGTTAGTTTGAGGGTTAGGGTTAGAGTTACGGTGAGGGAAAAGGTTTAGGGTGAGGGTTAGGGATAGGGTAAAGGTAAGGATCAGGTTGGGGTGAGGGTTAGGATTAGGATTAGGATTTGGGTTACGGAGAGGTTTAGGGATAGGTTTAGGGTTAGGGTGAGGGTTTTGGTTACAGTTATGTTTAGAGTTAGGGTGAGGGTGAGGGTAATGTTTAGGGATTGGATTAGGGTTAGGGTTAGGCTTAGGCTGTGGCAGAGGTTGAGGGTGAGGTTGAGGGTTAGGGTTAAGTTGAGGGTGAGCATTAGGGTTAGTGTATGGTTACAGTTAGGGTGAGGGTTAGGGTTAGGTTAAGGATTAGGCTGAGGGTTAGGCTGAGGGTTAGGGTCTGCGATCGAATGAGGGTAAGAATTAGGGTGAGGGTTAGGGTTATGGTTCGGCTGAGGGTGAGGGTGAGGGTGAGGTTGAGGGTTAGGGTTAGGGTGAGGGTTAGGATTCGGTTTAGGTTGATGGTTGGGGTTTGTGTTAGGGTGAGGTTTTGGCTGAGGTTTAGGGTTAGGGTTAGTGTGAGGTTTAGGTTTAGTGTGAGGGTTAGTGTTAGGATTAGGGTTTAGGTTAGGGTGAGGTTAAGGGTTATGGTGAGGGTTAGTGTGAGGGTGAGGATTAGGGTTAGCGTTAGGTTGAGAGTGAGCGTTAGGTTGAAGGTTAGGGTTAGGTTTAGGGTTAGGGTGAGGGTTAGTGTTAGTGTTAGGGTTATGGTTAGTGTGATGGTTAGGTTTAGGGTTAGAGTTAGGGTGAGTTTGAGGGTGAGGGTTAGGGTTAGGGTTTGGTTCAGGGTGAGGGCTAGGGTGAGGTTGAGGGTAAGGGGGAGGGTTAGGGTGAGGGTGAGGGTTTCAGTTAGGATAGGCGTAGGGTTAGGGTTAGGGTGAGGGTGAGGTTTAAGGTGAGGGTTAGGGTGAGGATTAGGGTGAGGTTTTCAGTTAGGAAAGGATTAGGGTTAGGGTTAGGGTGAGTATTAGGGTGAGGTTTAAGGTGAGGGTTAGGGTTAGGGTTAGGGTGAGGGTGAGGGTTATTGTTAGGGATAGGTTTAGGATAAGGTTTAATCTGAGGGTTCGGGTTAGGGTTCGGGTGAGGGTAAGGGTTAGGGTTCGGGTTAGGGTGAGGGTGAGGGTAAAGTTTAGGCTTATTTTTAGGATAAGGGTTAGGGTGAGCGTTAGTGTTAGGGTTATGGTGAGGTTTAGGTTGAGGGTAAGGTTTAGGGTGGGAGTTAGGGTGAGGTTGAGGGATAAGGTTTTGGTGAGGGTAAGTGTTAGGGCGAGGTTTAGGGTGAGGTTGAGGGTTAATGTTAGCAATAGGGTATGGTGAGGGTGAGGGTTAGTGTGAGGGTTAGAGTTAAGATTAGGGTTATGGTGAAGATTAGGGTTAGGGATAGGTTTAGGGTGAGGGTTAGGCTGAGGGTTAGGGAAAGGGTGTGGGTTAGGGTTAGGGTTAGGGTGAGAGTTAGAGTAAGGGTTATGGTTAGGGTTAGGGTGAGGTTTAGGGTGAGGGTAAGTGTTAGGGTGCCGGTTAGGGTGAGGTTGAGTTTTAGGATTAGCATTAGGGTTAAAGTTAGGGTGAGGATGAGGGTTACGGTTAGGGTTAGAGGGAGGGGGATGTCTAGTGTTAACATTAGGTTTAGGGTTAGGGTTAGAGTTAGGGTTAGGGTGAGGGTTTGGTTTAGGAATAGGTTTAGGGTTAGGGTTAGTCTGAGGTTGAGGGTGAGGGTGAAGAGAGGCTTAGTGTTTGGGTTAGTTTTGGGGTGAAGGCTAGGGGGAGGGGGTGTGTTAGGGTGAGGGTTAGGGTGAGGGTGAGGGTTTCTGTTAGGAAATGCTTAGGGTCAGGGTTGGGGTGAGGGTTAGGGTGAGGATGAGGTTTAAGGTGAGGGTAAGGGTTCTGGTGAGGATTAGGGTTAGGGTTAGTTTGAGGGTTAGGGTTAGTGTTATGATTAGGGTGAGGGTGAGAGTGAGGGTGAGGGTGTAGTAGATGGTTAGGTTTAGGGTTAGGGTGAGATTTATTGTTTGAGTGATATTTAGGATGAGGGTGAGGGTTAGGTTTAGCCTTAGGGTTAGGGTGAGGGTTAAGGTTAGGGTGAGTGTGAGGGTCAGGTTTAGGGTGAGTGTTGGGGTTAGGGTGAGGGTCAGGGTAGTGATAGGTTTAGAGATAAGGTGTGGATGAGGGTTAAGGTTAGGATTAGGTTTAGTATTAGGGTTAGGATGAGGGTGAGTGTGAGGGTTAGTATTATGGTGAGAGTTAGGATTAGAGTTAGGGTTAGGGTTAGGTTGAGGGTTAGGTTTAGGGTTAGGGTTATGGTGAGGGTAAGGTTTAGGTTGAGGGTTAGGGTAAGGGTGAGGGTTTGTGTTAGTTTGAGGGTTAGGGTTAGCATTAGGGTGACGGTTAGGTTTAGGTTTAGGGTTAGTCTGAGGGTTAGGGTGAGGTTTAGTGTTAGTGTTAGCATTAGGGTTAGGGTGAGTGTTAGGGTGAGGGTAAGGGATAGAGTGAGGTAGGTTTAGGGTTAAGGTGAGGGTTAGGCATAGCATTAGGGTTAGAGTTAGGGTTAGGGTGAGGGTTATGCTTAGGGTTAGGTTTAGAGTGAGGGTGAGGTTTAGTGTTAGCATTAGGGTTAGTGTTAGTTTTAGGGTGAGGGTTAGGTTTAGGGTGAGGGTGAGCGTGAGGGTTAGGGTTAGGGTTAGGGTGAGGATTACGGTTAGGGTGAGGGTTAAGGTTTGGGTGAGGGTGAGGGTTAGGGTTAGGATTAGGCTTAGGTGTAGGTTTAGGCTTAGGGTAAGGGTGAGAGTGAGGGTGAGGGTCAGAGTTTAGTTTAGGATGAGGTTTAAGGTTATGGTTATGGTTAGGGTGAGGGTGAGGGTGATTGTTAGGGTAAGGGTGATGATGAGGGTGATGGTGAGGGTTAGGTTTAGGGTGAGTGTTAGGGTAATCTTTAGGGTTAGGGTGAGGGTGAGGGTGAGGGTTAGGGTGAGGGTGATGGTGAGGGTGAGGGTTAGGGTTAGACTTAGGGTTAGGATGAGTGTTAGGGTGAGAGTTAGTGTTAGGGTTAGGGTGAGGTTTAGGGTGAGGACAAGGGTTAGGGTGGGGATTAGGATGAGGGTGAGAGATAGGGTTATGTTGAGGGTAAGTGTCGGGGCGAGGTTGAGGATGAGCTTGAGGGTTAATATTACCATTAGGGTTATGGTGAGTGTGAGGGTTAGTGTGAGGTTTAGATTTAGGATTAGGGATAGGGTGAGGATTAGGGTTAGGGTTAGTTTTAGGGTGAGGGTTAGGCTTAGGGTTAGGGTTAGGGTGAGGATTAGGGTTAGGGTTAGGTTGAGGTTAGGGTTAGTGTTATGATTAGGGTGAGAGTGAGAGTGACGGTGAGAGTGAGGGTGAGGGTTAGGGTGTAGATTATGTTTAGGTTTAGGGTTAGGGTGAGGTTTATTGTTTGGGTGATATTTAGGGTGAGTGTGAGTGGTAGGGTTAGCGTTAGGATTAGGGTGAGGGTTAGGGTTAGGGTGAGGGTGAGGGTCAGGATTAGGGTGAGTGTTGGGGTTAGGTTGAGGGTCAGGGTAGTATTAGGGTTAGAGTTAGGGTCTGGGAAAGGGTTAGGGTTAGGATTAGGTTTAGGGATAGGATGAGGGTGAGGGTGAGGGTTAGGGTTCCGGTTAGAGTTAGGTTTAGGTTTAGGGTTAGGGTTATATTGAAGGTTAGGCTTAAGTTTAGGGTTATGGTGAGGGTAAGGTTTAGGGTGAGGGTTAGGGTAAGTGTGAGGGTTAGGGTTAGTTTGAGGGTTAGGTTGAGCGTTAGGGTGACGGTTAGGTTTAGGTTTAGGGTTAGGTTGAGGGTTAGGGTGAGGTTTAGTGTTAGTGTTAGGATCAGGGTTAAGGTGAGTGTTAGGGTGACAGTAAGGGTTAGAGTGAGGTTTAGGGTGAGGGTGAGGGTGAGGGTGAGGTTTAGTGTTAGCATTAAGGTTAGGGTTAGGTTTAGGGTGAGGGTTAAGTTTAGGGTAAGGGTTCGGTTGAGGGTGAGCGTGAGGGTTAGGGTTAGGTTAAGGTTAGCTTGAGGATTAGGTTGAGGGTGAGGGTGAGGGTTAGGGTTTGGATTAGTCTTAGGTGTAGGGTTAGGCTTAGGGTAAGGGTGAGGGTGGGGTCAGAGTTTATTTTAGGGTGAAGTTTATGGTTATGTTTAGGGTTAGGGTGAGGGTGAGTGTGATTGTTAGGGTAAGGGTGATGGTGAGCGTGAGGGTGAGGGTTAGGTTTAGGGTGAGGGTTAGCGTTATGGTTAGGGTTAGGGTGAGGGTGAGGGTGAGGGTTAGGGTGAGGGTGATGGTGAGGTTGAGGGTGAGGGTGAGGGTTAGGGTTTGGGTGTGGGTTAGGGTTAGGGTTAATGTGAGACTTAGGCTGAGGGTTAGGGTTAGGGTTAGCGTGAGGGTAAGTGTTATGTTGAGGGTGAGCATTAGGTTTTGGATTACGGTTAGGGTTAGGTCGAGGGATAGGCACAGGGTTAGTGTTAGGGTGAGGGTTTTGTTTAGGGTTAGGTTTAGAGTTAGGGTGAGGGTGAGGGTGAGGTTTAGTGTTTGGATTAGGGTTAGGTTTAGGGTTAGGCTGAGGGTGAGGTTGAGGGTGAGGGTTCGGTTTAGTGTTAGGGTGAGGGTTAGGTTTTGTGTTAGGGCTAAGGTCAGGATGAGGATTAGGGTTAGGGGGTTAGGGTTAGGTTTAGGATGAGGGTTAGGCTGTGGGTGAAGTTTACTGTTTGTTTGAGGGTAAGGGTTAGGGTGAGTGTTAGGGTGAGGGTTAGGTTTAGGTTTAGGCTTAGGGTTTGGATGAGGGTTAGGGTGAGGTTTAGTGTTAGTGTTAGGGTTAGGTTTAGCGTGAGGTTTAGCGAGAGTGTAAGGTTTAGGTTGAGGGTTAGGGTGAGGGTGAGGGATAGGGTTAAAGTGAATGTAAGGGTTAAGGCGAAATTTAGGGTGAGGTTGAGTGTTAATGTTAGCATTAGGGTTAACGTGAGGGTGAGGGTTATGGTGAGGGATAGGGTTAGGGTTAGGGATAGGGTGAGGATTAGTGTTAGTGTTAGGTATAGGTTGAGGATAAGGTTGAGCGTTATGGTTAGTGTTAGGGTTAGGGTGACGGTTAGGGTGAGTGTTAGTGTGAGGGTGAGTGTTAGGGTGAGAGGTGTGGTTAGGTTTAGGGTTAGGGTGAGGTTGATGGTGAGGGTAAAATTTAGGGTGAGGTTCAGTGTGAGGTTGAGGTTTAGGGTTAGCATTAGGGTTAGGGTTAGGTTTAGGTGAGGGTTGGGTTTAGGGTTAGGGTTAGGGTGAGGGTTAGGTTTAGGGTTAGGGTGAGGGGTAGGGTGAGGGGTTAGGGTGAGGGTTAGGGTTAATGTGAGGGTTAGGGTTAGCGTTAGCGTTAGTGTGAGGATAAGGGTTAGGTTGTGGGTTAGGCTGAGAGTGAGGGTTAGGGTTAGCGTTAGGGTTAGGTTGAGGTTTAGGGTGAAGGTTAAGATGAGGGTTAGGGTTATTATGAGGGCGAGGGTTAGGGTTAGGTTTAGGGTGAAGGCTAGAGTTAGGTTGAGGTTTAGAGTAGGGTTAGGGTTCGGGTGAGGTTTCGGGTGAGGGTGAGATTTAAGGTTATGTTTAGGGTTAGGTTGAGGGTTAAGGTGATGGTGAGGGATAGGGTGAGCGTGAGGGTAAGGATTACGGTGAGTATTAGGGTTAGGGTTAGGGGTAGGGTTATGGTGAGGCTAAGGGTTAGGATGAGGTTTAGGGTGAGGGTGAGGTTTAGGGGTAGCATTAGAGTTAGGGTGAGAGTTAGGGTGAGGGTTAAGGTTCGGGTTAGGCTTAGGGTGAGGGTGAGGGTTAGAATTAGCGTTAGGGATAGGGTTAGGTTGAGGGTTAGGGTGAGCGTTAGGGTGAGGGTTAGGTTTAGGTGTAGGGTTAGGGTGAGGGTTAGGTTGAGGTTTCGTGTTAGTGTTTGGGTTAGGGTTAGGGTGAGTGTTAGGCTGAGGGTAAGGGTTAGAATGAGGGTCAGGGTGAGGGTGAGGGTTAGGGATAGCATTAAGTTTAGGGTTCTGGTTTGGGTGAGGGTTAGCCTTAGGGTTGGGGGATGGTGAGTGTTAATGTGAGCTTTAGGGTTAGGGTTAGGGTGAGGGTGAGAGTTAGCGTTAGGGTGAGGGTGAGGGTTGGGGTTAGGGTGAGGTTTAGGGTTAAGGTGATGGTGAGGTTAAGGGTTAGTGTGAGGGCTAGGGTTAGGTTTAGGGTTAGAGTGAGGTTTAGGTTTAGGATGAGGGTGAGTGTTAGGTTTAGGATTAGGCTTAGGTGTAGGGTTAGGCTTAGGGTGAGGGTGGGGGTGAGGGTCATAGTTAGGTTTAGGGTGAGGATTAGAGTTATGGTTAGATTTAGGGTGAGGGTGAGTGTGAGGGTTAGGGTGATGGTGAGGGTGAGGATGAGGGTGAGGGTTAGGTTTAGGATGAGATTACAGTTAAGGTTAGTGTTAGGTTGAGGGTGAGTGTAAGGGTTAGGGTGAGGGTGATGGTGAGGTTGATGTTGAGGGTGAGGGTTACGGTTTGGGTGAGGGTTAGGTTTAGGTTTAGGGTTAGGATGAGTGTTAGGCTGATGGGTAGGGTTAGGGTTAGGGTGAGGGTAAGGATTAGGGTGAGGGTTAGGGTTAGGGTAAGGGTAAGTATCATGTAGAGGGTGAGGGTTAGGATTAGGATTAAGGTTAGGGAGAGAGTCAGGGTTAGGGTTAGGATTAGGGTGAGGGTTTTGGTTAGAGTTAGGTTTAGAGTTAGGGTGAGGGTGAGGGTGAGGTTCAGGGTTTGGATTATGGTTAGGATTAGGGTTAGGCTGTGGCTGAGGTTGAGGGTGAGTTTGAGAGTAAGGTTAAGGTGAGGGTGAGCATTAGGGTTAGTGTTGGGGTTAGGTGTAGGGTGAGGGTTAGGCTGAGGTTTAGGGTTATGGTTAGTGTTAGGGTGAGGGTTAGGTTGAGGGTTAAGGTTAGGGTTAGGGTTAGGTTAGGGTGAGGGTTTGGGTTAGGGTTAGGTTTTGGGTGAGGGTGAGGGCTAGTGTTAGCATTAGGGTAAGGGTTAGGGTTAGAGTTAGGGTGAGGGTGAGCGTGAGGATTACAGTTAGGTTTAGGATTAAGTTTAGGGTTAGGGTTAGACTGAGGGTGAGGGTGAGGTTGAGGGTGAATGTTAGGGTTAGGGTTAGTTTTACTGTGAGGGCTAGGGTGAGGGTGAGGGTTAGGATGAGGGTTAGTGTCAGGATGAGGTTTAGAGTTCGGTTTAGGGTGAGTTTTAGTGTTAGAGTGAGGTTTAGGGTAGGGTTAGGTTTCGCTGACGTTTCAGGTGAGGTTTCGGGTGAGGGTGAGTTTTAGGGAGTTGGTGATGGTTAAGGTTAGGGTGAGGATTAAGGTGATGGTGAGGTAAGGGTGATGGTGAGGGTTAGGATTTCGGTGAGGATTAGGGTAGGGTTAGCGTTAGGCTTATGTTGAGGGTAAGGGTTAGGATGAGGTTTAGGCTGATGGTGAGTTTTAGGGATATAGTTAGAGTCAGGGTGAGGGTTTGGGTGAGGGTTAGGGTTCGGGTTTGGCTTAGCGTGAGGGTGAGGGTAATATTTATGGTTAGGGTAAGGGTTAGGGTGAGGATAAGGTTTAGTGTGAGGGTTAGGATTGAAGGTGAGGTTTAGGGTTATGTTGAGGGTTAGGGTGAGCATTAGGGTGAGGTTGAGGTTTAGGTTTAGGGTTAGGGTAAGGGTTAGGTTGAGGTTTAGTGTTAGGGTTAGGCTTAGGGTTAGGGTGAGGTTAGGGTGAGGGTAAGGGTTAGGGTGAGGGTAAGGGTTAGAGTGAGTGTTAGGTTGAGGGTGAGTCTTAGGGAATGCATTAGTGTTATGGTTAGGTTTAGTTTGAGTGATAGGGTTAGGATTAGGTTTAGGGTGATGGTGAGGTTTATGGTTAGAATTAGGTTAGGGTTAGGGTGAGGGTGAGGGTTAGGATTAGGGTTAGGTTTATGGTCAGAGTGAGGGTGACGCTTAGGGTTAGGGTTAGGGTGAAGTTTAGAGTTAGTGTGAGGGTTAAGGTTAGGGTGAGGGTTAGGGTTAGGGTGACCGTAATGTAAGGGTTAGGGTGAGGGCTAGGGTTAGGGTTAGGGTTAGGGTGGGGGTAAGGTTTAGAATGAGGGTTAGGGTGAGGGTGAGTGTTAGGTTTAGGATTAGGTTTAGGTGTAAGATTAGGCTAAGGGTGAAGGTGAGGGTGAGGGTCAGAGTTAGCTTTAGGATTAGGGTTAGGGTGAGGGTGAGGTTTAGGATTAGGGTTAGAGTTAGAATGAGAGTGAGGGTGAGGGTAAGAGTTAGGGTTAGGGTTAGGGTTAGGATGAGGGTTAGGCTGAGGGTTAGGTTTAGGGTTCGGGTGAGTGAAAGGTTAAGTTGAGGGTTAGGGTGAGGTTCAGTGTTAGCATTAGGATAAGGTTTAGTGTTAGGGTTAGGGTGAGGGTGAGGGTGAGGATTACGGTTAATGTTAGGATTATTGTTAGGGTTAGGGTTAGACTGAGGTTGAGGGTGAGGTTGAGTGTGATGGTTAGGGTTAGGGTTAGTTTTAGGGTGAGGGCTATGGTGAGGGTGTTGGTTAGGGTGAAGTTTTCAGTTAGAAAAGGCTTAAGTTTAGGTTTAGGGTGAGGTAAGGGTGAGGGTGATGTTTAAGTTGAGGGTTATGGTTACGGTTAAGGTGAGGATAAGGGTTAGGGTTAGTACGAGTTTGAGGGTTAGAGTTAGGTTTAGGGTGAGGGTTAGGGTTAGGGTGAGGTTTAGGGTAGGGTTAGGGTTCGAGTGAGGGTTCGGGTAAGGGTGTTTTAGGGAGTGGGTGATAGTTAGGGTTAGGGTGAGAGTTAAGGTGACAGTGACGTTTAGGGTGAGGGTTAGGATTATTGTGAGGATTAGGGTTAAGGTTAGGGTTATGTTAAGGGTAAGGGTTAGGATGAGGTTTAGGGTGAGGGTGAGTTTTAGGGATATAGTTAGAGTTGGGGTGAGGGTTTGGGTGAGGTTTAGGGTTCGGTATTGGCTTAGAGTGAGGGTGAGGGTAAGAGTTAGGGTTAGGGTTAGGATTAGGGTGAGAGTAAGGTTTAGTGTGAGGTTTAGGGTGAGGGTGAGGGTGAGGGTTAGGTTGAGGGTTAGGGTGAGCGTTAGGGAGAGGTTTAGGTTTAGGTTTAGGGTTAGGGTGAGGGTTAGGGTGAGGTTAGTGTTAGGGTTACGGTTAGTGTTAGGGAGAGGGTTAGGGTGAGGTTAAGGATTAGAGTGAGGTTTAAGGTGAAGTTTAGGTTTAGACAGTTAGGGTTACTGTTAGGTTGAGGGTGAGTGTGAGGGTTAGAGTGAGGTGTTGGTGAGGTTGATGTTGAGGGTGAGGGTTACGGTTTGGGTGAGAGTTAGGTTTAGGGTTAGGGTTAGGATGAGTGTTAAGCTGATGGTTAGGGTTAGGGTTAGTGTGAGGGTTAGGGATAGGGTAAGGGTTAGGGTTAGGGTAAGGGTAAGCATCAGGTTGAGGGTGAGGGTTAGGATTAGGATAAGGGTTAGGGTTAGGAAGAGGGTTAGGGATATGGTTAGGGTTAGGGTGAGGGTTTTGGTTAGTTAGGTTTAGAGTTAGGGGGAGGGGGAGTGTGATGTTTAGGGATTGGATTAGGGTTAGGGTTAGGCTTAGGCTGTGGCTGAGGTTGAGGGTGAGGTTGAGGGTTAGGGTTAGGGTGAGGGTGAAAGTTAGGTTTAGGATTATTCTGAGGGTTAGGCTGAGAGTTAGGGTCTGGGTTCGAATGAGCGTAAGGGTAAGTGCGAGGTTTAGGTTGAGGTTGAGGGTTATTTTTAGCATTAGGGTTACTGTGAGGGTGAGGTTAGGTTGAGGGTTAGAGTTAGGGTTAGGAATAGGGTGAGGATTAGTGTAGGTTTTAGGTGTAGGGTGAGGGTTATGCTGAGGGATAGGGTTAGGGTTAGTGTTAGTGTGAGGGTTAGGTTGAGGGTTAGGGTTAGGGTTAGGGTTAGGGTTAGTTTACGGTGAGTGTTTGTGTTAGGGTTAGGGTTTGGGTGAGGGTGAGGTCTAGTGTTAGCATTAGGGTAAGGGTTAGGGTTAGGGTTAGGGTGAGGGTGAGTGTGAGGATTACAGTTAGGGTTAGGATTAAGTTTAGAGTTAGGGTTAGACTGAGGGTGAGGGTGAGGTTGAGGGTGAGTGTTTGTGTTAGGGTTAGTTTTAGGGTGAGGGCTAGGGTGAGGGTGAGGGTTAGGGTGAGGGTTAGGGTCAGGGTGAGGTTTAGAGTTCGGTTTAGGGTGAGTTTTAGTGTTAGGGTGAGGTTTAGGGTAGGGTTAGGGTTCGGTTGAGGGTTCGGGTGAGGGTGAGTTTTAGGGAGTGGTTGATGTTTTAGTTTAGGGTGAGTATTAAGGTGATGGTGGGGTTTAGGGTGAGGGTTTGGGAGAGGGTTAGGTTTTGGGTTCGGCTTAGGGTGAGGTTGAGGGTAAGAATTAGGGTTAGGGTTAGGGTGAGGATAAGGTTTAGTGTGAGGGTTAGGATGAGGTTGAGGTTTAGGGTTAGGTTGAGGGTTAGGGTGAGCATTAGTGTGAGGTTTAGGTTTAGGTTTAGAGTTAGGGTGAGGGTTAGGGTGAGGTTTAGTGTTAGTGTTAGTGGTAGGGTTAGGGTGAGGGTAATGTTTAGAGTGAGCGTTACAGTGAGGGTGAGGGTTAGGGACAGCATTAGTGTTAGGGTTAGGTTTAAGGTGAGTGTTAGGGATAGGTGAGGGTGTGGTTTATGGTGAGGGTTAGGGTTAATGTTAGGATGAAGCTTACGATTAGGGTGACGGTTAAGTTTATGGTGAGGGTTAGGGTTAGGGTGATGGTGAGGGTAAGGGTTAGGGTGAAGGCTAGGGATAGGTTTAAGGTGAGGGTGAGGGTCAGAGTTAGCATTAGGGTTAGGGTTAGGGTGAGGGTGAGGATTAGGTTTAGGGTTAGAGTTAGGGTGAGAGTGAGGTTGAGGTTAAGAGTTAGGGTTAGGTTTAGGGTTAGGATGAGGGTTAGGCTGAGGGTTAGGTTTAGGGTTCGGTTGAGTGAAAGTTTAGGTTGAGGGTTAGGGTGAGGGTTAGGTTTAGGCTTAGTTTTCGGGTGAGGGTTAGTGTGAGGGTTATTGTTAAGGTTAGGGTTAAGGTTAGGTTGTGGGTTAGGCTGAGGGTAACTTTTTGGGTGAGGGTTTTGGTGAGGGTGAGGGATATGGTTAAGGTGATGGAAAGGGTAGGGCGAGTTTTAGAGTATGGTTGAGGGTTAAAGTTAGCAATAGGTTCATGTTGAAGTTGAGGGTTAGGGTGAGGTTGAGGGTAAGGGTTAGGGTGAGGACTAGGGTTAGGGTGATGTTTAGGGTGAGGGTTCATGTTAGGGATAGTGTTAGGGTTAGGGTGAGTGTTAGGGTTAGGATATGTGTGAGGATTAGGGTTAGGGTTATGGTGAGGGTAAGGTTTAGGTTGATGTTTATGGTGAGGGTGAGGGTTAGCGTTAGCATTAGGGTTAGAGTGATGGTTAGGGTGAGGGTTAGGCCTAGTGTGAGGGTGAGCTTTAGGGTTAGGTTTAGGGTGAGGATTAGTGTTAGGGTGAGGGTTAGGGATAGGTTTTGGTTTAGCTTGAAGTTCAGGGTTAGGGTTAGGTTTAGAGTTAGGGTGAGGCTGAGGGTGAGGGTGAGGTTTAGGATTAGGGATAGGGTTAGGGTTCTGCTGAGGGTGAGGGTGAGGGTGAGGTTGAGGGTGAGGGTTAGGGTGAGGGATAGGTTTAGGTTTAGGTTGAGGGTTGGGGTTAGTGTTAGGATGAGGTTTAGGCTGAGGGTTAGGGTTAGGGTTAGTGTGAGCGTTAAGGTTAGTGTGAGGGTTAGTGTAGGATTAGGGTTTAGCTTAGGGTGAGGTAAGGGTTAGGGTGAGGGTTAGTGTGAGGGTGAGGATTAGGGTTAGGGTTAGGTTGAGAGTGAGCGTTATGTTGAGGGTTAGGGTTAGGGTTTGGGTTAGGGTGATGGTTAGGGTGAGTGTTAGTGTTAGTGTTAGGGTTAGGGTTAGGGTGAGGTTTAGGTTTAGGGTTAGAGTTAGGGTGAGATTGAGGGTGAGGGTTAGGTTTAAGGTTGGTTTAGGTTGCGGGCAAGGGTGAGGGTGAGGGTAAGGGGGACAGTTAGGTGGAGGGTTTCAGTTAGGATAGGCGTAGGGTGAGGGTTAGGGTGAGGCTGAGGGTTTCAGTTAGGAAAGGCTTAGGGTTAGGGTTAGGGTGAGGATTAGGGAGAGGGTGAAGTTTAAGGTGAGAGTTAGGGTTAGGCTTAGGGTGAGGGTGAGGGTTATATTTAGGGATAGGTTTAGGATGAGGATTAAGCTGAGGTTTCGGGTTAGGTTTAGGGTGAGGGTGAGGTTTGGGGTTAAGCTTATGGTTAGGGTGAGAGTTAGGGTTGGTTTTAGTGTTAGGGTTAGTGTTATGGTGACGATTAGGGTTAGGGTTAGGTTTAGGGTGTGGGTTAGGCTGAGGAGATTGGTTAGAGTTAGGTTTAGGGTTAGGGTTAGAGTGAGAATGAGGGTAAGGTTTAGGGTGAAGGTTAGGTTGAGGTTGAGGGTGAAGGTAAGTGTTAGGGTGCGGGTTAGGTTGAGGTTGAGGTTTAGGGTTAGCATTAGGGTTAGAGTTAGGGTTAGGGTGAATGTTAGGGTTAGGGTTAGGGAGAGGGTGAGGGCTAGTGTGAGCATTAGGGTTAGGGTTAGATTTAGGGTTAGGGTGAGGGTGAGGTTTAGGGTAAGGTTTAGGATTAGGGTAAGGGTTAGGTTTAGGCTGAGGTTGAGGGTGAGAGTGAGGGTGAGGGTTGGTGTTTGGGTTAGTTTTAGGGTGAGGGCTAGGGGGAGAGGGAGGTTTAGAGTGATTATTAGGGTGAGGGTGAGGGTTTCAGTTAGGAAAGGCTTAGGTTAGCGTTAGGGTTAGGGTGAGTGTTAGGATTAGGGTTATGTTTAGGGTGATGGTGAGAGTGAGGGTGAGGGTGAGGGTGAGGGTGAGGGTGTAGGTGAGGGTAAGGTTTAGGTTTAGCGTGAGGGTTAGGGTTTGGTTGATATTTAGGTTGAATGTGAGGGTTAGGTTTAGCGTTAGGGTTAGGTTGAGGGTTAGGGTAAGGGTGAGGGTGAGGATCAGGGTTATGGTGAGGAGTGGGGTTAGGGTGAGGGTCAGGGTAGTGTTAGGTTTAGAGTTAGGGTGAGGGTGAGTGTTAGGGTTAGGATTAGTGTTAGGGTGAGGGTTAGGTTTAGGTTTAGGGTTAGGATGAGGGTTAGGGTGAGGCTTAGTGTTAGTATTAGGGTTAGGGTTAGCGTGAGAGTTAGGGTGAGGGTTAGGGTTAGAGTGAGGGTTAGGGTGAGGGTGAGGTTTAGGGTTAGCATTATGGTTAGGGTGAGGGTGACATTTAGGGTTAGCATTATGGTTAGGGTTAGGGTTAGGGTGAGGGTTAGGCTTAAGGTTTGGGTTAAGGTGAGGGTGATGTTTAGTATTAGGGTTAGGGTTAGGGTTAGCTTGAGGGTTAGGTTAGGGTTAAGGTTAGGGTGAGGGTGAGCGTAAGGGTTAGGGTTATGGTTACCGTGAGGGTTAGGGTTAGGGTGAGGGTTAGGGTTTGGTTTAGGGTGAGGGTTAGGTTTAAGATTAGGCTTAGGTGTAGGGTTAGGCTTAGGGTGAGGGTGAGGGTGAGGGTCACTGTTAGTTTTAGGGTGAGGGTTAGGGTTATGGTTATGGTTAGGGTGAGGGTGAGGTTGAGGTTTAGAGTGAGTGTGATGGTGAGCATGAGGGTGAGAGTTAGGTTTAGGGTTAGGGTTAGGGTTATGTTTATGGTCAGGGTGAAGGTGAGGTTGAGGGTTAGGGTGAGGGTAATGGGGAGGTTGAGGGTGAGGGTGAGTGTTAGCGTTTGGGTGTGGGTTAGGTTTAGGTTTAGGGTTAGTAGGAGAGTTAGGCTATCGGTTAGGTTTAGGGTTAGGATGATGGTTAGGTTTAGGGTGATGGTGAGGGTTAGGTTTTGGATTAGTGTTAGGGTTAGGGTGAGGGTTAGGCATAGGGTTAGTGTTAGGGTGAGGGTTTTACATAGGGTTAGTGTTAGAGTTAGGGTTAGGGTGAGGGTGAGGTTTAGGGTTAGTATTAGAGTTAGGGTTAGGTTTAGGCTCAGGGTGAGTTTGAGTGTGAGGGTGAGGGTTAGGTTCGGTTGAGGGTTAGGGTTTGTGTTAGCGCTAAGGTCACAGTGAGGGTCAGGGTTAGGGTTAGGTTTAGGATGAGTGTTAGGCAGAGGGTTAGGGTTAGTGTTCGTGTGAGGGTAATGGTTAGGGTGGGTTTTAGGTTGAGGGTTAGGTTTAAGTTTAGGCTTAGGTTTCGGGTGAGAGTTAGGTTGAAGGGTATTGTTAGGGTTAGGGCTAGGGTTAGCGTAAGGGTTAGGGTGAGTGTAAGGGTTAGGGTGAGGGTTAGGGTGAGGATGAGGGATAGGGTTAAAGTGAAGGTAAGGGTTAGGGCGAAGTTTAGGGTGAGGTTGAGGGTTAATGTTAGCATTAGCGTTAAGGTAAAGATGAGGGTTAGGGTGAGGGTTAGGGTTAGGGTTAGGGATAGGGTGCGGATTGGTCTTAGGATTAGGTTTAGGTCGAGGATTAGGCTGAGGGGTAGGGTTTGAGTTAGGGTGAGGGTGAGGGTTAGGGTGAGGATAAAGTTTAGGCTGAGGTTTAGGGTGAGGTTGAGGTTTAGTGTTAACCTTAGGATTAGGGTTAGGGTTAGGGTGAGGGTTAGGTTTAGGATTACAGTTAGGGTGAGGGTTAGGTTTAGGGTTAGGGTGAGTGGTAGGGTGAGGGTTTAGGGTGAGGGCTAGGGTTAATGAGAGGGTTAGGGATAGGATTAGCGTTAGTGTGAGGATAAGGGTTAGGGAGTGGGTTAGGCTAAGAGTCAGGGTTAGGGTTAGCGTTAGGGTTAGTTTGAGGTTTAGGGTGAAGTTTAAGGTGAGGGCTAGGGTTATTATAACCGTCAGGGTTAGAGTTAGGTTTAGGGTGAAGGTTAGAGTTAGGGTGAGTTTTAGGGTAACGTTAGGGTGAGGGTGAGGGTTAGGTTAAGGGTGAATTTTAGGGTGTGGGTGATGGTTAGGCTTAGGGTGAGTGTTAAGGTTATGGTGAGGGTTAGTTTGAGCGTGAGGGTAAGGATTACGGTGAGTATTAGGTTTATGGTTAGGGTTAGGGTTATGGTGAGTGTAAGGGTTAGGATGAGGTTTAGGGTGAAGGTGAGGTTTAGGGGTAGTGTTAGAGTTCCGGTGCGGGTTAGGGTGAGCGTTAGGGTTCGAGTTACGCTTAGGGTGAGGGTGAGGGTTAGAGTTAGAGTTAGGTACAGGGTTAGGGTGAGGGTAAGGTTTAGGTTGAGGGTTAAGATAAGGGTGAGGTTTAGGGTTAGGTTGAGGGTTAGGGTGACCGTAAGGGTGAGGGTTAGGTTTAGCTTTAGGGTTAGGGTGAGGTTTAGTGTTAGTGTTATGGTTAGGGTTAGGGTGAATGTTAGGGTGAGGGTAAGGGTTAGAGTGAGGGTTAGGGTGAGCGTGAGAGTTAGGGATAGTTTTAAGGTTAGGGTTAGGGTTTGGGTGAGTGTTAGGGTTAGGGTTAGGATGAGGGTGAGGGTTAGTGTTAGGGTGAGGGTGAGGGTTAGTATGACGGTGAGGGTTAGGTTTAGGGTGACAGTGACGGTAAGTGTTAGGGTGAGGGCTAGGGTTAGAGTTAGGATTAGGTTTATGGTTAAGGTTAGGGGGAAGGTGGGGCTGAGGTTGAGGGTGAGGGTTAGGGTTATGGTTAGTTTTATGGTGAGGGCTAGGGTAAGGGTAAGTGTTAGGATGAGGGTGAGGGTATGAGTTAGGAAAGGTTTAGGGTTAGGTTTAGGGTGAGGATTAGGGTGAGTGTGAAGTTTAAGGTGAGGGTTAGGGTTATGTGTGGATTAAGGTTAGGGTTAGAGTGAGGGTTATGATTAGGGTGATGTTTAGGGTGAGGGTGAGGATTATGGTGAGGGAGAGGGTGAGGGTGATGGTGTGGGTGATGTTTAGGGTTGGGGTGATGTGTTGGGAAACGGTGAGGGTTACGGTGAAAGTGAGGGTTAGGGTTAGGGTTAGGGTGAGGGTTAGCTTTTGGTTTAGGGTGAGTGGTAGGGTGAGGGGTAGGGTAAGGGTTAGGGTGAGGGTGATGGTGAGGTTGAGTGTGAGAGTGAGGTTTAGGGTTTGTGTGAGGGTTAGGGTTAGGGTTAGTGTGAGGGTTAGGGTTAGGGTTAGGGTTAGTATGAGAGTGAGGTTTAGAGTTAGGTTTAGGGTGAGTGTTAGGGTTAAGGTGAGGTTTAGGGTTAGTGTTAGGATGAGGTTTAGGGTGAGGGTAAGGTTAAGAGTTAGGTTTAGGGTGAGGATTAGTGTTATGGTTATGGTTAGGGTGAGGGTGAGGGTGAGGGTTAGTGTGAGGGTGATGGTGAGGGTGAGGTTGAGGGGTAGGTTTAGTGTGAGTGTTAGTGTTATGGTTAGGGTTAGGTTGAGGGTGAGGGTGAGGGTGATGGTGAGGTTGAGCGTGAGAGTGAGGTTTAGGGTTTGGGTGAGGGTTAGGGCTAGGGTTAGTGTGAGGGTTAGGGTTAGGGTTAGGGTTAGTATGAGGGTGAGGTTTAGAGTTAGGTTTAGGGTGAGTGTTAGGGTTAAGGTGAGATTTAGGGTAGGATTAGGGTCAGGGTGAAAGTTCGGGTGAGGGTGAGTTTTAGGGAGTGGTCGATGGTTAGGTTTAGGGTGAGGGTTAAGTTGACTGTGAGAGTTAGGGTGAGGGTGACGGTTCGATTACGGTGAGGATTAGGGTTAGGGTTAGGTTTGGGGTTATGTTGAGGGTGAGGGTTAGGATGAGGTTTAGGGTGAGGGTGAGTTTTAGGGGTATCATAGTTAGAGTGAGGGTTTGGGTGAGGGTTAAGGTTCGGGTTAGGCTTAGGGTTAGATTGAGGGATAGAGTTAGGGTTAGGTTTAGGGTTAGGGTGAAGGTAAGGTATAGGGTGAGGGTTAGGGTGAGGGTGAGGATTAGGGTTAGGTTGAGGGTTACAGTGAGCATTAGGGTGAGGGTTAGGTTTAGGTTTAGGGTTAGGTTGAGGGTTTGGATGAGGTTTAGTGTTAGTATTAGGGTTAGGGTTAGCGTGAGCATTAGGGTGAGGGTAAGGGTTAGAGTGAGGTGTTAGGGTGAGGGTGAGGGTTAAGGATAGCATTAGGGCTAGGGTTAGGGTTAGGGTGAGGGTTAGAGTTATGGTGAGGGTTATGGTGAGGGTAAGGGTGAGGGTTAGGGTTAGCATTAGGGTTAGGTTTAGGTTTAATGTGAGGGTTAGGGTTAGGGTTAGGGTGAGGGTGTGGGTTAGGGTTAGGGTTAGGGTGAATGCTAGGTTTAGGTTGAGGATTAGTGTTAGGGTGATGGTGAGTGTGTTAGGGTGAGGGTAGGTTTAGGCGTAGGATTAGGCTGATTTTTAGGTTTCGGTGAGGGGGAGGGGGAGGGTTAGGTTTAGGATTTGGCTTAGGTGTTGGGTTAGGCTTAGGGTGAGGGTGAGGGTGAGGGTCAGAGTTTGGTTTAGGGTGAGGTTTAGGGTTATGGTTATGGTTAGGGTGAGGATGAGGGTGAGGGTTAGGATGAGGATAATGATGAGGGTGAGGGTGATGGTTTGCTTTATGGTGAGGATTAGGGTTATGGTTAGGGTTAGGGTGAGGGTGAGTGTGAGGTTTAGGGTGAGGGTGATGATGAGGTTGGGGATGAGGGTGAGGGTTAGGGCTAGGGTTAGTGTTAACATTGCAGTGAATGTTAGGGTTAGGTTTAGGGTTAGTATGAGGGCTAGGCTGAGGTGTAAGCTTAGGGTTAGGGTGAGGGTGAGTTTTAGGGTGAGGGTGAGGGTTAGGTTTAGGATTAGCTTTAGGGTTAGTGTGATGGTGAATTTTAGGGTTAGGGTGAGGGTTAGGGTGAGCGTTAGAGTGAGGGTTAGTATTAGGTTTAGGGTGAGCATTAGGGTTAGGGTTACATTTAGGGTGAGGTTTAGGCTGAGGGTTAGGGTTATGGTTAGGGTTAGGGTTAGGGTGAGGGTTATGGTTAGGGTTAGTGTTAGGGTTAGGGTGAGGTTGAGGGTGAGGATAAGGGTTAGGGTGAGTTTTAGGGTGAGGTTGAGGATTAGGCTTAGCATTAGGGTTAGGTTTAGGTTTAGGGTGAGAGTTAGGATTAGGGTTAGTTTGAGGGTGGGCGTGAGGTGGAGGGTGAGGGTTAGGGTTAGGGTGAGGATTAGGGTTAGGTTTAGGGTGAGGGTTAGGGTAGGTTTAGGGTTTCGGGTGAGGGTTCAGGTGAGGGTGAGTTTTAGGGTGTGCGTAACAGTTAGGGTAAGGGTGAGGGTTAAGGTGACCTTAGGGTTAGGTTGAGGTTGAGGGTTATGGTTGTGGTGAGGATTAGGGTTACTGTTAGGCTTAGGGTTATGGTGAGGGAAAGGGTTAGGATGAGGTTTAGGGTGAGGGTTAGGGTAAGTTTAGGGTTTCGGGTGAGGGTTCAGGTGAGGGTGAGTTTTAGGGTGTGCGTGACAGTTAGGGTTAGGGGGAGGGTTAAGGTGACCGTTAGGGTTAGGGTGAGGTTGAGAGTTATGGTTTGGTGAGGATTAGGGTTACTGTTAGGCTTAGGGTTATGGTGAGGGTAAGGGTTAGGATGAGGTTTAGGGTGAGGGTGAGGTTTAGGGACAGCGTTAGTGTTAGGGTGAAGGTGAGGTTGATGGTGTGAGTTCAGGTTAGGCTTAGGGTGAGGGTGAGGGTTAGAGTTAGTGTTAGGGTTAGGGTTAGGATGAGGTTATGGCTGAGGATCAGGGTTAGGATTAGGGTGATGGATAGAGTTAGTGTGAGGGTTAGGTTTAGTGTTAGGGTTAGGATTAGCCTGAGGAAAAGGTTTAGCTTGAGGGTTAGGGTTTTGGTGAGTGTTAGGTTTAGATTGAGGGTTAGGGTGAGCATTAGGGTGAGGGTTAGGGTTAGGTTTAGGGTGAAGATTTGGGTTAGGGTTACGTTTAGGGTGAGTGTTAGGCTGAGGGTTAGGGTTAGGGTTAGGGTTAGGGTTAGTGTTAAGGTTAGGGTGAGGTTGAGGGTGAGGGTAAGGGTTAGGTTGAGGTTTAGGGTGAGGTGGAGGTTTAGGACTAGCATTAGTGTTAGGTTTATGGTTAGGGTGAGAGTTAGGGTTAGGGTTAGTTTGAGGGTGAGGGTTAGGTTGAGGGTGAGGATTAGGGTTAGGGTAAGCTTTAGGGTGAGGCCTAGGGTGAGGGTGAGGGTTAGGGAAAGAGTTATGGTGAGGGTGAGTGTTTCGTTTAGGAAAGGCTTAGGGTTAGGGTTAGGGTGAGGATTAGGGTGAGGTGGAGTTTTAGGACTAGCATTTGGGTTAGGTTTAGGGTTAGGGTGAGAGTTAGGGTTAGGTTTATTTTGAGGGTGGGGGTGAGGTTGAGTGTGAGGGTTAGGGTTAGGGTAAGCTTTAGGGTGAGGCATAGGGTGAGGGTGAGGGTTAGGGAAAGAGTTATGGTGAGGGTGAGTGTTTCGTTTAGGAAAGGCTTAGGGTTAGGGTTAGGGTTAGGGTGAGGATTAGGGTGATGGTGAGGTTTAAGGTGAGGGTTATTGTTAGGGTGAGGATTAGGGTTAGGGTTAGGTTGAGGGTTAGGATTAGGGTTATATTTAGGGTGAGGGTGACAGTTAGGGTGAGGGTGTGAGTGATGTTGAGGGTGAGGGTGTAGGTGAGGGTTCGGGTTAGCGTGTTGTTTAGAGTGAATTGAGGGTTAGGTTGAAGGTAAGGGTTAGGGTTAGTGTTAGACTGAGGCTTAGGGTTAGGTTTGGGTTGAGGGGTAGGATGAGGGGTTGGGTAAGGTTTAGGGTTAATGTGAGGATTAGGGTTAGGGTTAGGGTTAGTGTGAGGATAAGGTTTAGAGTGCGGGTTAGAGTTAAAGTGAGGTTTAGGGTTAGCGTTAGGGTTAGTGTGAGGGATAGGGTGAGGGTTAAGGTGAGGTTTAGGGTTAGTATGAGCGTAAGGGTTAGAGTTAGGTTTAGGGTGAGGGATAGGGTTAGTCTGAGGTTTAGGGTAAGGTTACAGTTCGTGTGAGGGTTTGGGTGATGGTGAGATCTAGGGTTTGGGTGTCGATTAGGGTTAGGGTGAGGGCTAAGGTGATGGTTAGGGTTAGTATGAGGGTGAGGTTTAGGGTTGCAGTGAGGATTAGGGTTAGGGTTAGGGTTAAGCTTATGGTGAGGATAAGGATTAGGATGAGGTGTAGGGTGAAGGAGAGGTTTAAGGATAGCCTTATATTTAGTGTGAGGGTTAGGTTGAGGGTTAGGGTTTAGGTTAGGCTTAGGGTGAGGGTGAGGCTTAGAGTTGGATTTAGGGTTAGGGTTAGGGTGAGGGTAAGGATTAGGGTGAGGTTTAGGATGAGGGTGAGGGTTAGGGTTAGGTTGAGGGTTAGGGTGAGCGTTAGGTTGAGTTAAGTTTATGTTTAGGGTTAGGTTGAGGGTTAGGATGAGGTTTAGTGTTTGTGTTAGGGTTAGGGTTAGGGTGTTGGTAAGGGTTGGAGTGAGGGTTATGGTGAGGGTGAGGGTTAGGGATAGCATTAGCATTAGTGTTAGGGTTAGGGTTAGGGTTAGGGTTAGGGATAAAGTTAAGTTGAGGGTTAAGGTTACGGTTAGGATGAGGGTTAGGCTGAGGGTTATGCTTAGGGTTAGGATGAGGGTAAGGTTTAGGGTGAGGGTGAGGGTTAGGATTAGGATTAGGGTTAGGGTTAGGGTGAAGGTTAGGGATAGGGTTAGGGTTAGAGTGAGGTTGAGGGTTTTGGTTAGGGTTGTGTTTAGAGTTGGTGTGAGGGTGAGAATTAGGGTTTGAATTAGGGTTAGGTTTAGGTTGAGGTTGAGCCTGAGGGTGAGGGTTAGGTTTAGGATGAGGATTAGGGTTAGGGTTACGGTTAAGGTTTGGTTGAGGGTTAGTGTTAGGATTAGGTTTAGGATGAGGGTTAGGGTTATGGTGAGGATAAGGGTTAGGGGGAGGTTTAGGGAGAGGGGGAGGGATAGGGTTAAGGTGAGGGTAAGGTTTAGGGCGAGGTTTAGGGTGATGTTGAGGGTTAATGTTAGCATTAGTTTTATGGTGAGGGTGAGGGTTAGGGTGAGGTTTAGGGTTAGGATTAGGTATAGGGTGAGGATTTTGGTTAGGGTTCTTGTTAGGGTGAGGGTTAGGTTTAGTGTGAGGGTTAGGGTTAGGGTTAGGGTTAGGGTGAGGGTAAGGTTTAGGGTGAGGGTTAGGTTGAGGTTGAGGGTTAATGTTAGCATTAGGGTTACGGTGAGTTTGAGAGTTAGCGTGAGGGCTAGGGTTAGGGTTAGGGATAGGGTGAGGATTAGGTTTAGGGTTAGGTTTAGGGTGAGGGTTAGGCTGAGGTGTATGGTTAGGGTTAGGTTTAGGGTGAGGGTTAGCATGAGGATTAGGGTTAGGGTTAGAGTTATGGTTAGGGTGAGTTTGAGGGTGAGGGTAAGGTTTAGGATGAGGGTTAGGGTGAGGTTGAGGTTTAGGGTTAGTATTAGGGTTCGGGTGAGGGTTAGGGTTAGGATTAGGGTTAGTGTGAGGGTGAGGGCTAGTGTTAACATTATTGTTATGGATATGGTTAGGGTTAGGGTGAGGGTGAGGGTGAGGGTGAGGGTTAGGGTTAGGTTTACTTTTTGGATGAGGGCTATTGTGAGGGTGAGGGTTAGAGTGAGGGTTAGAGTGAGGGTGAGGGTTCCCGTTAGGAAAGGCTTAGGTTTTGGGTTAGGGTGAGGATTAGGTTGAGGGTGAGGTTTAAGGTGAGGGTTAGGTTTATGTGAGGATTAAGGTTAGGTTTAGGGTGAGGGTTAGGGTCAGATTCAGGGTGAGGGTGAAGGTGTAGGTAAGGGTTAAGGTTGGGGTGAGGGTTAGGGTGATGGTGAGGGTTAGGGTGAAGGTGAGATTTAAGGTTAGGGTTAGGGCTAGTGTTAGGATTAGGGTTAGGTTGAGGGTTGGCGTGAGCGTTAGGGTGAGGGTCAAGTTTAGGTTTAGGATTAGAGTGAGGGTTAGGGTGAGGTTTAGTGTTAGTGTTAGTGTTAGTGTTAGGTTCAGGGTTAGGGTGAGCGTTAGGGTGAGGTTTAAGTTTAGGTTTAGGGTTAGGGTGAGTGTTAGGGTGATGGTAAGTGTTGGAGTAATGGTTAGGGTGAGGGTGAGGGTTAGGGATAGCATTAGCGTTAGGGTTAGTGTTAGGGTGTGGGTTAGGGTTAGGGTTAGGGTGAGGGTTATGGTTAGGTTGAGGGTTAGGAATAGGGTTGGGATTAGGGTGAGGGTCAGTGTTAGGGTTAGGGTTAGAGTTAGATTGAGGGTGAGTGTGAGGGTTAAGGTTAGCATTAGCGTTAGGGTTAGGGTTAGGCTGAGGGTGAGGGTGAGTGTCAGATTTAGGTTTTGGGTGAGATTTAGGTTTAGGTTTAGGCTTAGGGTTAGGATAAGGGTTTTGCTGAGGGTTAGTTTAAGGGTTAGGGTGAGAGAATGGTTTAGGGTGAGGGTTAGGGTGATGGTGAGGGTTAGGGTGAAACTGAGCGTTAGAGTAAGTGTTAGGATGAGGGTTAGGGTTAGGTTTAGTGTGAGGGTGAGGGTTAGGGTTAGTGTTAGGGTGTGGGTTAGGGTTAGGGTTAGGGTGAGGGTTATGGTTAGGTTGAGGGTTAGGGATAGGGTTGGGATTAGGGTGAGGGTCAGTGTTAGGGTTAGGGTTAGGTTTAGGGTTAGGTTTAGGTTTAGGGTTAGGGATAGGGTTAGGGTGAGGGTTAGGGTTGAGGTTAGGGTTAGGGTGAGGGTAAGGGTGAGGGTTATGTTGAGGGTTAGTGTTAGGTTTATGGTTAGTGTGAGGTTAGGTTTAGGGTTAGGGTTAGGGTGAGGGTGAGGCTCAGGTTTAGGGTTAGTGTTGGCGTGAGGGTTATGGTTAGGGTGAGGGTTAGAGTGATGGTGAGGGTAAGGGTTAGGGTGAGGGCTAGGGTTAGGGTTAGGTTTAGGGTGAGATTTAGGTTTAGGGTGAGGGTGAATGTGAGGGTTAGGTTTAGCGTAAGGCTTAGGTTTAGTGTTATGCTTAGGGTGATTGAGAGGGTGAGGGTCAGAGTTAGTTTTAGGTTGAGGGTTAGGTTTAGGGTTAGGTTAGGGTGAGGGTGAGGGTGAGGTTTAGGGTGAGGGTGATGGTGAGGGTGAGGGTGAGTTTGAGGATTAGGGTTAGGGTTAGTTTTAGGGTGATGGTTAGGCTGAGGGGTAGGGTTAGGGTTAGGGTGAGGGTTAGTGTGAGGTTTAGGGTTAGGCTTAGAGTTAGGGTTAGGGTGAGGTTGCGGGTGAGCTTGAGGTTTAGGGTTTGTATTAGGGTTAGGGTGAATTTTAGGATTAATATTAGGGTTAGGGTGAGTGTGAGTGCTAGTGTTATCCTTAGAGTTAAGGTTAGGGTTAGCGTGAGCGTGAGCGTGGTAAGGGATAGATTTGGGGCTAATATGAGGTTTAGGGTTAGGGTTAGGCTGAAGTTGGGGTGATGTTGAGGGTGAGGGTTAGGGTTAAGGTAAGTTTTATGGTGAAGGCTTGGGTGAGGGTGAGGGTTAGGGTGAGGATTAGGGTGAGGGTGAGAGTTTCTGTTAGGGAAGGCTTAGGGATAGGGTTAGGGTGAGGATTAGGATAAGGGTGAGGTTTAATGTGAGGGTTAGGGTTATGTGAGGATTAAGGTAAGGGTTAGGGTGAGGGTTAGGGTGAGGGTGAGGGTCAGGGTCAGGGTGTAGGTGAGGATTAGGCTTAGGGTGAGGGTGAGGGTTAGAGTTAGGTTTAGGGTTCTTGTTAGGGTGAGGGTAAGTTTTAGGGTGAGAGATAGTGTGAGGGTGAGGTATAGGGTTAGGTTGAGGGT